>NC_071093.1:7015000-7125000 GCF_027358695.1 Spea bombifrons | reverse complement strand
AATATTTGTCATTTGTTGTGTTTTTACTATTTTACAATTTTTTACTATTTACTCTTAATATGCGGTCAACGCAGTATTTTGTACATGTATTTTTTCAGACTAATTAATCAGATCAAATGGTTTGTCACTTATGTTCTTGAACCTCTCAGAAAGCAGTGAGGTTCTAATGATGGCGATGGCACATACAGAGGAGAGTAAAAATAGCTTCTGCAGCTCGCTGGGGGTATTTTGCTTCCTCTCAAAAAGGACTGCAGGGTATCACTTTTCAACATGTTGCAAAAGGTGCAGAATTCTAATCATATCCATTTTTTTTCTAGTTATGTCAAGAACTTTTCTTATGGCATTCCAGATTTTACAGCATTGTTAATTTCTGCTGAGAAAGCGTACATAGTAGAGGTTTTATTCTTGGTTGTATACGATCTCCCAACCATCCCATCTTACAGGGACTGTAAGAATTGTTGGTAGCTCTCCTACTGTCCTGTCGAGCTGCCTCACTATCAGCGGGGATAATGGGCTATTGGGGTAGATCCTCGGTACTTGGCTATCTCATGAGGCGTTGAAGATGAGCGCCATGGGGTGGCTCTTCGGGACAGATAGGTGAGCAGTCCTGTCCATGGCCACACCCCCCCCAACAAAGGTTGGCACCTGAAATGTTGGTGGGGTACACAGGCCTGGATGCGCCATCTGGCACACTGGGAAAATGCCACATACTTATCCTTACTGTGGCTCTAGCGGCCATCAGGTTCTGCAGCCGCTGGGTGGAAACACTCAGTCTGACGCTGCTAATAAAAGCCCCATCTCATGCGGTTGCACGTATCCAGCCGGTGGGTGTCTGTATGCCATTTAGCGGCTGCTGCCCGTAAACTGCCAGGGCCGCCTAGTCATCTCCAGTCTGGCCCTAGGGAAATACATAAAGTCTTAAAAATGAAGACACGCTTGTGCTCTCAGGACAAAAATAGGGCTGAAATCATATTGAGTTATTTAGTAAACTTTGAATCATAACCTTATGATTGACTTTGCCCTTTGTAGGGGTCACATCAGCTCTCCTTGTTTAAGAAACACAGGAGTAAAGGACGGTAAAGCCAGGGAGATGAAATGTTTCCCCACCACAACCATCACACAAATTTCGAACCTGCATTATAGACTGACCAGATATCCCCGTTTCTAGTGTTCCACTCCTTTACCGAAACTTTTGCCCCCCCTGTTAATATTTGCCCCCCCAAATTTTCCACGGAAAGTCTTTTAAGTCTAACAGTCAATTATATTTTAAAATTCGTATCCACTTGCTTTTATGGCTTTAACGGCATTTAAAGTTATAAATATCCTCGCTAGCTGGGGAAGTTACACCATTGCTATTAACTGTGCTAAAAATGTATCTGTGTTTTAAGTTTCTATATCAGAAAAACTATAAACACTATAAAATAAATAATTCCTTTATCATAGATACACTTTGTAGAGAGTTAAAGCTGCCAAGCCCTACAAGAAAAGATATCTTATGTGAAATAAAAATAAGAGGAAATAAAATCAATGCTAAAACAATTGGAAAGTATTACATTTTTTGTTTAGATTTTTATTTTCTAGACAATTGTTGAATACATTTTAACTGTTTTGGTGGTTTTTTTCGTTGTTGACACCCCGGTTTCTTGTGTTTACTGTAGTGGAAATTTCCATCAGAAACCCATAATGCAGTTCTTAAAATTTTACATTTTAACCTAGAATTGTTTTCTAAACCTTTAACATCTTAGGTGAAAATAGATCTATATTTTCTTTTGTCAACTTTGATAAGTTATAAATCAAGCAATTCTATTAAATGTTTTCAAATTAAATTTGTATTTGCTTTAACTTTTAATTCACTTTTTTTGAATGCAAAACAAAAAAATATTTTCCAAACATAAATGCAACATATTAACAAAAAAGGTAAAATGTGGGCCGTATAAAAATATATAAAAGTACCCAATACTGAAGAACAAAATTTTTATAAATAATACTTACATAACTGCAGTGTGAAAATTTGAACAAAAATAGTGTTAGTGATAGCTCTCCCTCCCTCTCTCTCCCTCTCTCTCTCTCTCTCCCTCGCTCTCTCTCTCCCTCTCTCTCTCTGTAATGATACATTATCTGCAGCAAATAATTCTACATTTATTTGTGATGATGTCAAGGTGACAATGACTGCAACCCCAGGGCACCTGCCTGTTGTGTAACTGGAAAAAATGATTCAGCTGTCAATGGCTAATGAGCAAAAATAACTGACCAAATCCTCGATACCCATCCAACAGATGAGTAGCTACAGAGAGGAACGTAAATTACTATTCCCTCTATTTTATGTTATGATTCTTTATTTTGAGGTTACGGAGACATTTTATTAGAAAAGGAAAAGCATGCTTGAATTGTAAAGATTAATCACTGGATAAAAGCTTATTTTGGTCACTATATTTACTGCTGGTGTAACATTATTAATGTTCAATTTACCTTTCCTTTGGAATTAAAATAAAAGGGCAATGATTTATTTTAACCTTAACAAACACCTGGTAACCGTTGTGCGGAGCTCTGTTTCAAAGTCAAAGTATGGTTTATAAACTACATATAACATAAGACAATGAAACAAACTATATTTACAGAATATCTAAAGGGCCGGTAATATTTTGATTTAAATTAGGAATGAAAAATCATATTTAGAGTACTTTTAAGTATGTAGTTACAAATTATAATACTTGGTTGTTTTTAGTTTTATTTATTTATTTTGTGGCTGATATGGTTTATCTCTATGCGGCCGATCCCAGTTTATCCACATTTGTGCGTTCTATAGTCTCTTTTCATGATTAAAAATATACCTGTCCTCTGAAATCACAAAAGATGCAACTTTAAGCCTTGTAATTTTTTATTCATGTTTTTTTCTTCACAATTGTGAATTTTCTTTCTATTTATATTAAGGAATTATTAACTCTTTAATCAAAACAAGCGCATTTTTGGTAGTACTTCCACTTTTATATATTATCCTATATATTTTGTATATTCAATTCTAATATAAATGTAAATACATTTTTTACGAAAATGTATAGTCAACTCCATAGGGTAATAAATAATTGTGTAATTACAGGCTTTTTCTTTCTAGATTTCTAGTCTTGGTTTTTATCTCATTATTTATTTTAAATTGAGCTATTCGGTTCCCTAATAGACTTTTAAAGACCAGGGTAGTCCCGGTCACCGTAGACGTACTCAGGCATCAGGTTGCAGTATGTGCTATGCGGGGTAGACTCGAAATAACCTCCCACTGTAAGTGAGGCCGGTAGACCCTGGAATCGCCGGAGGTTAATTTTATATCAAGGATTCCATTGCCAACATACACACCCACCTTCAGCTCACTCTTCCCACTTGTGCTGATTGTACTGGAAAAACTGGTACAGGTTGGGCATGGAGGAGGAAATTGGAAGCGTTGTTCAAATGACCGGTACTGGTGGTGGTCAAAGTCAAGTATACTGTACGTTTTATAGTATAATCCACTTTAAAATATAAAAAAGCACTTGATAACCCTGTCTCTTGCCCATAAACTGTACTAACAAACTTACAGATACAGACGTCTTTTTATCATCACCTGAGTGAGGAGTACAAATAGAAACATAGAATTTAATGGAAGATTACATCTGGTCTGGCCGTTTTTTCCTGATGTAAAGACTCAGACCTCAAGCAGAGGTTTTAGTCTTTATATCTCCTTTACTGTATTAGCATCTACCGTATCTGCTACCAGGAGGATGTGCTTTGCAGAAGAAATTTGTATTTTTCTTTTCTAAATGAAAGTAATTGTTAAAAGCCGCATTACTCATTGGAATATACTATCTCTTTATAGTATTATGAAGAAACGATCATTGAAGATGGTGGATTTGAGGTGGAGGAGGTAAGACAACGACAGAAAGCCATCCATAGCCAGCATTCATCGCCCCTCATTTAACGCTCAAAATGTTTTTTTCTCATTATAAACTATCCAGTCTTCCTAATATTAAGTTATCTAATGGTCCTGATTACACGAGACACATTCAACCGCTGTCATCCCTTGTAGACAGGCCTGGACCGACCATCTAGCACACTGGGATAACTCTGTGTGGTCCACTGGCCATCGGCGCCCCATACTCACGTGATCTGCCACTCCAGTATAAAAGCATTACGTGTGGCCGAGCATATCCATCTGCACTTATGACATCAGGCGCCCGCTGGCCTTAAAGTGATATGGCTGTCTGGTGATTCCCCGCCCCGCCCTGCCCTGATTGTAGAGATCATCAGTTTCCATAAATCCCCTATTATAGAAAGAACGTATATAACCCTGACTAGGAAATGAACTGTTGACAAGGAGCATTACTGACTCAACTGTGCCTCATACTTTTTGATGGGGACACATAATGGTCATGTGACACAAAGGCAGCCAAGGATATGCTGTTGTCATAGAAACTGAAAAAATAGCTTCTCAAAAGTTAGTGTGTTATTTCTGTATGATTAAACTTTCAAAGAAAAAAATAGAATTGCAGCTAAGGTTTATTTGCTTAACATACTAAAGAGTTCAATTGTTTTGTCTAATTGGAACAGCATGTTTACGATTTGTCCTCAAACCCATTAAAAACAATACATTGTGAGCCTGTACATGTACGGCCTTTGTCATGAAGGGGATAATAATTGTGAGATAATGCTAAAATAACATTTTAATGTTTATTATGGGAAAAGCAGCTTTCAGTCAAAAAAAACTGATTATTGCAGAGTATGCGGTGATACATTTTTTATTGGACTAACATAATATTTAAAAGACAAGCTTTCAAGAGTTATCCTCCCTTCATCGGGTCCGACGCAATGCTGATGATTCTTTGCTGATTCTACAGAGGGGCGAGCGCTGATTGCTTTTTGCCAAGTTAAGGGATTAAATTAGAAATGAGTTATCTTAAAACAAGTGAAATAAGATAAAATAGAGGCAGTGGTAAAAATGTGTATACAGGAGCTTATTGCTAAAATATACTTACTAATAGCCTCCTAAACTAGCACAGATTGGTAATATGAATGAAAAGTTTACAATGAAGAACATTAATAACCTGCAGACAAGAGTAGCTATAATGATTAAAAGGCAACAGGTAATGGTGGCCTGCTTAGCGCCGTTGTGCCTTAAATAAGAACAGCTTGACTTGTGAAGTAACAATGTTAAAACGTAAAACGAAGAAAAGCACACCTAACATATGTCTGGGTTTTTTTAGCCAAAGGCAGCTGCCCCGAAGGCGGTTGAAGCAGCTGTCACTCCCAGCCAACCTGCCAAGAAGAGAATTAAGAAGAAAGTGGACACCACTAAGTTCATGACGCCATACTTAGCACACAGCAAGAAAATGCAAGACATGTTCAGCCAGGTAATAAGTTATGCATTAGCCCTAAATTTACCTGTGAACCCATATCGCCCTCTACTGGAGACGTGCAATACTTCTACTACCTTTAAGGTATTAATTCCAGGGATGGAGATCACATCGGCTGGATATTAGCTGCTAATCCCGTGTCTGTAGAAACTTTAGTTAGTTGTTAAGATAATGGTCTTTTTTTGTAGACATGGATGTGTAAAGCCACGATTTTATAGGTGAAATATTAATGTAAGAGATTCACAGTGTTAACTTTTGATGAGCCTACCCTGTCATGACCTGCGGTGCTTATTGACCCTCCTCTGACTATAATTGATTCCAGAATAAGTACAAAGAGCAGTATCAGAAGTTAAAGGGAGAACCCTTTGCCAGCACAACTGATACTCCTGAGCTCCGCAGGATCAAAAAGGTCCAAAACCAGCTGAGCGAGGTATGTGAAGCCGGATCTGTACCGTACACTTATATTACAGGGACGAACTTGCCCTGCTTTCAAAGAGTAAAAATACAATGTTTTGCACAACACGAGAGCAGTAGGATGGAGCTACTGCTTAGTTATAATAACTACTTACCACTGAATAAAATGGAACTCTGAGCAAGTGCCTTATGATAAAGTTGACCCTTCACAGGTGAAGTATCGTATGGATGGTAACATTGCCAGAACCAACTGCCATGTTGATGAAAAAGCAAGAGACATTGAGCATGCCAAAAAGGTGTCCCAACAAGTGAGCAAGGTAAGTCTCATTATTACTGTTACTATATGACGATGAAGGAAATGTTATCTGTTTTATCCTCAAAATGAAAAACCTCAATATTGGTACCTTTCTTTGTGATAGGTTTTGTACAAACAGAATTGGGAAGATACTAAGGAAAAGTACCTGTTACCCCCTGATGCACCGGAGCTTGTGCAAGCCGTGAAGAACACTTCTATGTTGAGCAAAGTAAGTTAATCTGCCTACTATATTGTTAAATTAGTGATCAGGGTTACTAGTTGTGCAATAAAACACTTTTGAGTTAGCAGTGAATGGAAGAATGTTTACGTAGCTAGCAGACATTGCCAGATATTCAGTTATGCTAGCAAGCAGATACTTGGTTTAATTAGCATGCAGAAACCGCCAGAACTTTGCTAGCAAGCAGACGTTGCAAAGATTGTAAAAAAAATTAATTACATACGCAAGCAAAAAGCGATTGCAAAAAGTTTACTTATGCTAGGAAACAGAAATTGTAAGAAGTTTACTTATTCCAGCAAGCAAAGATTAAAAAAAAATACTTATGCTAGCAAGCAGATAAAAAGGTTACCTATGCTAGGAAGCAGAGATTATTAGAAGTTTACTTATGCTAACACACAGGGATTGCTAGAATTGTTTACTTTTGCTAAAAAGCATAAATGTTTATCATGCTAACAAGCAGAGATTAAAAGAAGTTTACTCATGTTTGCAAGCGGGCATTGCGAGAAGCTTACTTATGCTATCAAGTAGAGGTTGCAAGAAGTTTAATTAATACTCGCAAGCAGAAATTGCCAGATGTTTTCTTATGCTGGCAAGCAGAAAGTACAAGATGTTTACTTATGCTAGCAGGCAGAGATTGCAAGATGTTTACGTATGCTAGCAAGCAGAAATTGCAACATGTTTACGTATGCTAGCAAACAGAAATTAAAGGAAGTTTACTTTTTCTTGCAAGCAGACATTGCAATAATTTTACTTGTGATAGCAGGTAGAGATTTCCAGATGCTTACTTACGCTAGCAAGCAGATATTTCCTAATGTTTACTCATGCCAGCATGTAGACATTGCAAGAAGTGTATTTATGCTAGCAAGCAAAGTTTTCCAGATTTCTTATTGTTTTCCAAAATAAATAATACATAAAATCTTTTTCCCTGAAGAAACTGTATACCGCAGATTGGGAAGAGGACAAATCCACGTATTTCCCTTATTCTGACAGTCCGGAGCTAAGGAGAGTTGCACAGGCTCAAAAAGCACTGAGTGATGTGAGTATCATATATCTATGTCCATAACACTTCTTTAACCAAATATAGCAAGTGTTCTTTTAGAATTATCTTTTTTTCTTTGTTTTATAATACAAAATAATAAAACATATTATATAACAAAGCACAAAAAGTGTAAATGCTGCTTTAAGGGTAATTATGATACAATTCTGTTTTGTTTCCAATATCAGAATGTGTTTAATGAATAGTTTTAATGGATAGTGTTGCAATATTTTATTTTATTCCTGTCTCTTAAAATAATTGAGAATGACAGTAGATGTTCCAGAGAAAATAATATATTCTAAAATTCACTTGGAGTCAGCAGCGACTTAAATGAATAACTTTTTTTTTTTTAGATAAATTATAAAAAAGGATTTGATGAACAAAAGCTTCAGTTCACATCACTGGCTGATCGACCTGATATTGAAATGGCCAAGAAGGTGACACAGCAGCTCAGCGATGTAAGTCTTATCACAATTTTACTGTTTATTAGGAGGATTAGGATGACCCCATCTTTACTTCCCTCCCATGTTTCCAAACATTTCTGTTGGTCAGAGAGGGATACTTTGATTTAGGAAGTGTGGCTGAATTTATAATTACAGTTTGTGTTGCTTCTAGACACAAAATTGTGCCTTTTAGGGCTATAGAACACTGTGATACACAGCAAACATTCTTGGAAAAAAGAGAATCTGGAGCCGAGTATCAGGAACAGTTTGGAACAACCAAGTAGCGGCTGCTAGGCTAGGTCATTACTTGAAGTTGTGGAACAGAGGGAAGCCTTAGATCATGAGAAAAATGGAGTGCATGAACATATATTTCAATAATATTGAAATTTCGATATATCGCAGATTGAAGGAATCCAGAAAAGTCTGTCTCCTTGTTATAGTGGAATAATAAAGGAATAGCTAATGCAATACAGTAATACGGTGCTCAGACCCAACTTTCCTCTTCTTCCATCCTTCCTCGTTCCCTCCTTTAATCCTCCTTTCCATCCATTATTTAAAAAATCCATGTTCTGATCTTTATTTTGCGTATTCTGATACAGGTGAAATATCGTGAAGATTATAAGAAAAAGATTAAGGGCCATTGGAGCCAAACCCCATGCTATGACATTGCAGTGGCAAAAATGAATGCTGACAATCTGAGTGATGTGAGTATACAATATGACCCATTACATTTAACAAATTGAATAAGCTAAACACTAAATGAATTATGAAATCTAAAAAAAAACATGCGTGTTCTTCCCAACAGCGGAAGTATCATGAAGATTTCGAGAACATTAAAGACCAAATCAACTTCATGCAGACTGATACCCCTGAGTACAAGGCTAATAAGAAGGCAAGGCTGAATGCCAGCTCGGTGAGTGATTTGATGACTAGATGATGGGTGATTGCTGAGTTGTAATATTTGGGACTGGAATCCGTCAACCAACGAGAAGCAATCCCCCTCGAATATCGCCGTAATAAAATGTCTCAAAACGCTATTGGAATGCATATTGGGTTATAAATCCAGTAGAAAATAATGGAGGGTCGTACCCCAAGTACTCAATTATTAACGGATAAAACCCCATTCAGTTTTGGCAGTTTTTGCGACACTATGTCGTATTTAAATTAAATTGCACTGTAACCTGTTGATGAAGAATTTAACCTTTTGTGCTCCTTTCGATGTTGATTGTAAGAGATAACCAAGATCCTACATCTTAACATTTACAATTCACAGATTCAATACAAATCAGATTATGAGAAGTCTAAGGGACCTACAGCTTACCATACTCTTCCCGCCACAGAAAACCCTCTGCTGAAGCAGCTCCGCAAGGCTGGACGGTCTCTCAGTGATGTGAGTTCCACAAGTAGAATGTTGAAAGTCACGGGTAGCGTTCAGCGATACAATTCTAACAACATCCGTAATTTAGATTATGAAAGCATTGGCGCGTACATATTTTTTAAGACTGACGGTCACGCCATGTCATGTTGCCAATAGCAACCCCACATGAAAAACAGATAATTGCCCTTACCATAGCTCATGCAGCAGCTAGGGTGACACTTTATATAGAGTGTGGCCATCCTAGTGTGTGGAAAAGGTAATGTCTGAGTGAGTGAGAGTGTATGTGTTATCATGTGTCCTTTCTTTTCTTCCATATTCATCAGTAATGCACTTATTGTTGACTTTTGGTTTTATTTTGCTGGTATACATTATCCCAGGCAGCTCCTTTTGGGTCCTTATATAGCCTACACATGTCATATAGTGGCAGAAGGTCCCATAGAGGACCGCAGGAATGCTGCTTGTTGAGTTCTTTGCCATACGGACTGTGTCAGCTGCTTCCCCATGAGCTGAGTAGAGGCTATGTAGAAACAGCCGTTCTCATATAATCTCGAGGCAGTTCTCCATTAAAATGCCCTTCATGTAAAGTTCTCGGAGGGGAGATCTGCCTCCAGTCAATGACGATGACCTATTGATGCTGATTGACTAACATTCTTGCATTTGATATTTCTGTTCTAGAAACTATACAAGGAAACATATGAAAGAGCTAAAGGAACCAGTATTAATTACTGCGACACACCGAAGTTTCAAATTGATAATGTTCTGAAAAACTTTAGTGACGTAAGTATTCTTTCAATGTTTTTCATTAATTGGTGAGAATAGTATTTGTGGAAAATTTCAGCTGAAAATATTAAGTTATCTGTGTCCGTGCTTATGCATAACACAGATGGTTATCCCCTACTGACTCCTCAGGATCCGTGGCTGAATATCTTACACTATGGTTCAAAAGTTTGGGGTCAGTTAGCTGTTTCCCATTTGAGGCATTGCCCATGCATGGCTTTAGAACTTAGTATATTGAATTCCATGAAGGTTGTAGGGTACGTCATGTTTTAGATGTTTGACGATGTCAAGAAATGCCCACAATGAAACATTTTGCTATCACTAGCTAGCACTGCCTAATGAATCTCTAATGAATTAATTTTATGTAATATTTGTTTGTTTTCAGCTTAAATACAAAGACCATTACCAAAAGAATATACTGGGGCACTATGTTGGCAGCTATGAGGATCCATATATGTTACACTGTAGCAAAGTCTCCAACATGATGAGTAATGTAAGTGAAAACTTGTTTTGGGTAAATTGCCAAATTTAAAAAAATAAATAAATAATAATTTAAAAAAAAATAATAATAATAATAAAATATACATATATATATATATATATATATATATATATATATATATATATAAAATACTAAAAACATGTTTTTCTCTCTTTAGAAAAATTATAAAGCAGACTATGAGGAGGACAAAACAAACTTCTACTTCCCACAAACTTTAACCCAAGAATATGAAGCTGCCAAGAAATTAGATTTGTGCAAAGATGTACGTACACGAGCTGCCTGTTATCCATCTTTTAGAAGAAATAAAACAAAATGCGCATTTTTCTGTTTTGATTCACAGTTTGATTCAGTGGTTTATGTAACTGTTAAAGATCTATCAACAAGTAGCCATAATGAATTGCTTAATTAATTTATCCTTTATTCTGTTCTTGTCGAAGACACATTTTTGTGGCCAAATAATTGTACAAATATATTTTTTTACTTTTGGGGCCCGGTGATGTCTTGCAGCTGGTTAATTGCTGTATATTTCAAAAATAACTTTCAAATGAATATTAATTATTAATTTTTATTTAGTATGTCTACAAAAAACATCCGGACACAATCAAATACACGCAAGTGACCGATTCTCCTGATATGCTACAAGCGCAAGTGAACAGCAAGCAGCTCAGTGACGTGAGTCCTTATATAAATATGTGTATGTTTGTGATGCAATCATCCTACGCAAAAATGGATAAAAAAAAAATATATATTTTTGGTGTTTGGGATTTTAGAGCAACAACTGGATCGTCAGGGGAGGAGAGAAGGGCAGAGGATTTTTTTGGTTAAAATATATTCACGATTACTAGCATTTTCAAAACATTGGCTTGTTTTATACTGCTTATTTATTTTATATTGATTATATATTTCTAATGATTTATGGATTTTTTTGGGAAGGAAGTTTAATTAAATTTTAATATGGATTTTTAAAGGTATCCTGCATAGCCTTTTTATAACTGTTTGAAATAAATACATATTATTAGGATTATTTTTTTTATTTTTTTTAGTTTGTTGAAGGGTAATGATAAGTTATAAACAAGTGAAAAGAAAAACATAAATCCATAATTCATTCATTTTTCTGACTTAATTTTTCTTGTGTCATTTTAGCTGAATTATAAAGCCAAACACGAAAAAGAGAAATTTAAGTGCTCTATCCCAGCAGATTCTCCTTTCATACTCCAGTCCAGAGTGAATGCATACAACTTGAGCGATGTAAGTATTTCACTTCTCTCTATATCATGTGCGCAGTCATCGGGTCAGAGAACAGATTCCTTGGGTTCTATGGAAAACAATCCAAAAGTGGTAACATTCCCATAAAAATAGATAATGGTAATGGGAACCCGAGTCAAGTTTAGGTCATTTGAGCAACCCAACAGAAGCCGAACTTGAATGGAACTTGACAATATCCATCTCATGAGGAATTAGGTTAAAGAGCCCTAAAGTCCCAATTTTAACCAATGAGACCAAAACACAGCTGGACCTCTTTTGGCTCAAATACAAAACAAATACCATCACAAAAGTTTCAATTTTAGTACCTAGAACTTTAATTAGCTTTAGTATTGTGTTGTTTCATCTTCTTCTCTTACTGGAATCGGCCCAGCGCCTTGGCCACCACACTCACCGAAATGTTTCATTTTACAGAAATGGTACAAGTACGACTGGGATAAAGCGAAAGCAAAAGACTTTGAAATCAAGATCGACGCAATTCCTCTGGTTGCGGCAAAAGCGAACAGAAAGAAAGCCAGCGACGTAAGAATTTAACCCTTAAATCTTCCTAACATTCCGAGAACGTTCAAGATTCTGTATAACTGTGTTTTGTTTTACTTATAGGTTCAGTACAAGAAAGATTATGAACTCGGTAAAGGAAAGATGATCGGAGCTCTTAGTATTCAGGATGACCCCAAGATGCTACATTCTGTGAAAGTGGCTCATAATCAGAGTGATGTATGTTTAGCTTTAATGCGCTTTCCATGCTTACTGAACCTACGCAGCTTTATACATATTTACATGTATAGGTTACACTTACGCATGCATAGAGCAACATGATTATAATATGCCTCGTGATCGTTATACATGGGAAATGTTACAAAGTTATAACTTCAGATCTGCTGTGGTTATTTAGATTATTATTTTTTTTTTTTTACATCTTCTCTTGTCTTCATTTTAGATTGAATACAAAAAAGACTATGAAATGTCAAAGACCAAGTATACCACACCGCTGGATATGGTCGCCGTCACCAATGCCAAAAAAGCCCAGTCCATTGCCAGCAACATAGATTATAAACATCCTATTCACTCTTATTTCTACCCGCCAGACTCCGTGAGCCTCTCGTTAGCAAAGAAAGCATACACTATCCAGAGCAACGTAAGTTCATTTTGCACCCCTTACGTTATATTGTATGGTATACGGAGGTGTTTGTATGGCAGGTATGGGTTATCTCGGACTCTCAAGCTTGGTTTTTAGATCATAACTCTTGTTGATATATATAAGGAACATACAGTTTTTCAAGTTCTGGAGACATTTGGAACTTTATTTCCCTAGACTTTGCTGTTCATTACAAAGGGCCATCACAGGTTTGTACGAAGGGTTGGCCCCTAATTTATAATGCGATCTTGAGTTACTCAGTCTTCCACTTTAGTAAATAAAGCCTACTATAATGTTGTGTTTTTGCAAATCTTACATCAGCTATCAGATAATTAATTAGCGTGTCATTATATAAGCATTGTCTGTAACGTGTGCTAGGAATTATTGTTAAGATAGTTGACGCTGACGGTACCTTCTCTCTTTTCTCCTCATATTTAAGATTGACTACAAATCCGACTACAACAGCTGGGTGAAAGGCTGCGGCTGGGTGCCATATGGATCCTTGGATGTAGAGACAGCTAGGAAAGCGTCCGACATCCTCGATGAGGTAACTGCTTCACAGGGTGAAAGGAGAAGCCACTTTAAACCAAGAGTTCCTAGGGCCGGGATGTCAGCCCACGTGCGGGGGCAGGAGCGCAGTGAAGTCGCGTAACGTGATGTTACGTGACCCCACAGTAATAGCACGGCTGTTTGCACGGTGTGTGTTAAAAACTTAAAAAAAAAGAGTGAGGAATGAGCTATCAGAGAGTTATGTGTGAGGGGTAAAAGAAATAATTGATACAGTGAGGTGTGATGGAGTAAGTTTTCGTGAGGGTGTAAGTGTGTGTGCTAGTGGCTATGCTAGTTACTAGGGGGGCACTAAGCTGTACCTGGCCCTCGAACCACAAGGCGCTAGCCCTTCCCTACTACTATACATGCATTTTGTTTGGTCATGATGACTTTCTGTACCATTTTCTCATTTTTTTAAATTCATTCCGTCGAACCCAACTGTGTGGCGTTGGGTTAAGTACCCCCTTTTGCCCCTTCCTCTGTTGAAACCCCCTCAGACTACTAAAAGTCTTCAAAATGAGTAATTCCCTCATAGGAGGTCCATTAGAAGGCACAATGGGTGTTATAGTCATTTAAATTATAATATCATATATATCTGTTTTTTATCCAATGGCTGCTGTCAGGGCAAAAAATATTTCCATCGGTAGCAACCAATTGTAATCAGGACCACAAATTAATCCCTGTTAAATAAATATAATTCTGTTTCTACCCTTTTACGGATAGTAAGAATATCGTTCATGTTACTTTTGTTTTTCTTGTACAGAGGAAATATCGCCAGCATCCGGATTCCATAAAGTTTACTTCCATAGAAGATGATCCTATTGTGGTTCAGTCGAAAATCAACCAGAGGCAGAGGAGTGACGTGAGTTTTATTTCCGCGTTATTATTATTATCGGAATGGGTTTGATTTACGTTTCCCCAAACAATGTTTTTCTGTATACAGAAAGAGGAAGGATGTCAAATTATTTATTCATAGATTAAATATATAAAAATATATAAAGATATGAAATGTACAAAAATATTACAGGTTCCTGCCCAAAAACGTATCGGAATCTGACGCTTGTGAGCTTATTCACTATCACCCAACTCTACTAACATATTAGAGACTCAGACACCAAAGCTGTAGAATAAGAACTTGGGGTAGCCTTTCTAATGAAGACAATTATCCTTGATAAAATGTCTTTGTTTTCACCGAACCGCCTCACATAAATGTCTGTTTCCTCCTCCAGATCCTCTATAAAGCAGAAGGAGAGAAAACCCTACACAAATATTCCCTGCCAGCAGATATACCGGAATTCATTCAAGCCCGAGTTAACGCCTATAATCTGAGCGACGTAAGGTTTTTTTCATTTTATGAATGAAAGTCACCATGTTGAGCATTTTTTTTTTTTTTTACCAAATCTCCCAAACTGACGACTTTGTCGTATCATTATTCCTTTCTTTCAGAATTACTATAAGCAAGGACTGGAAGAACTAAAGGCCAAAGGATATGATCTCAGATCGGACGCTATACCCATCAGGGCTGCCAAAGCCGCATTAAAAGCAGCTAGTAATGTAAGACAATCAAATGGAAATAATAATAAGGCTGCAGACCAGCAGAGATGGGCTTTTACTATTTATTTAGTCAGACATATTTATACTTGGCGATGCTAACGTTGTGAGGATGCAAAGTGAGAACTGTTATGGAGGTCTGTGCTGATCTCCATTGATTTTGTACCTCCCTAGGCCAGTCATGGGAGAGGATCTACTCAATGGGCCCATGCTCCCCACTGCCCATAAAAAGTGGGGCAGTTATTCCCGCCACCTATGATGCCCTACGGTTTATTGAAACTCTATTTGTTTGTCGCAGGTTCAATATAAGAAAGATTACGAGCGTCAGAAAGGAAAACTCGTTGGTTTCCGCAGCTTGCAAGACGACCCAAAGCTTGTCCATTACATGCACGTGGCCAAAATCCAATCCGAACGGGAATACAAGAAGGATTATGAGAGGACAAAGACCAAATATAACACTCCACTAGATATGGTCAATGTTGTGGGTGCTAGAAAAGCACAAGACATTGCCAGTGGTATTAATTATAAACAGCCGGTCCATCATTACACTTATCTTCCGGACGCGATGAGTGTTGAGTTGTCTAAGAAGATGATGGAGATCCAGAGTGATGTAAGTCAGAGTTCACCCTTCTAGATTGGTTCTCCATGCTACTTTATCTAAACCAACTCTCTTTTCTGTAGAACCTCTATAAATCAGATCTAGGCTGGCTGAAAGGCACCGGTTGGATCCCAATAGGGTCTCTGGATGTTGAGAAAGCCAAAAGGGCAGGAGCAGCTTTGGATGAAAAGAAATACCGTCAGCACCCTGATACCCTTAAATTTACCAGCATTGTGGACTCTCCAGTCATGGTCCAAGCTAAGACCAATGCTCTTCAGCTAAGTGATGTAAGTAGATGGAGTCATGCAGAGAAAGTGGGGCTGCTGATGTATAACCCAACGATCTAAGCCGCATTTTTCGTGATAGGGGGTGGAGGTGATTTGGGGTTAGTATTAAGTTAAACGTTTTCGGGAGCCCTTGTGACACCTTTAAGTTCCCGGTGTTCCTTTAAGAGAATCAGCTCTGTATCACGGCTAACAAAGTATAGCAACTCATTGACTTTGAATATTAAAGCATCAAGTTGCGTAGCCCTGTGAAACGTCAGCATTCCATTAGAATCACAACAAGGCTCATTTTACTGTTAGAAACAGAATCACAGAATCAGAAATAAGAATATAAACAGATATAAATACATTATCGCGATCTCATCTTTACTTCATACTCCTTTTCTTTCTGCAGAGACTTTATAAATCCGCAGGAGAGAAGACTCTCCACAAATACCATCTGACGTCTGACGTTCCTCAGTTCGTCCAAGCCAGGTTTAATGCGGCTAATATCAGTGACGTGAGTCAAATGTTCCTCTACTTGATGTTGAATTTCTCATTTTTGCCATAATTTCCTAAAAGACCCTGATTTCAATTTTAAATACCTATTCACCTCTATCTATTCATGTCTATTATTTGGCAAAGAGCCATTGCATTGTAATTGTTTGATGCCCCTACAAGACAGCATGATTGCTTCGTTATTGTGCAGTATTCCGTACAGTAAGGTTGACGGGACACTGCATAACTTCATATACGGTATAATATAATAAATATATTTGTGACATTTTGTCCCTAAGATGTATTTTTCTTCATTTGCAGACCAATTACAAACAAGACTGGCTAAAAACTATTGCCAAAGGACATCACGTTCTTGGGGATTCAATACCTATCGTAGCCGCCAAGGCTTCACGGAATATCGCCAGTGATGTAAGTGTTGCTGGATTTAATGATTCTTCCTTTTTTTCTTTATTACATGTTTTATGTGGATAAGGTAAAATCAGGACACTTTGTCTTATATGTATGTTTATATGTTATATGTTTATATCTTTCCTTTCATAAAATAATGTTTTTCTAGTACAAGTACAAGGAAGCTTATGAAAAAGCCAGAGGGAAACACGTTGGTTTCAGAAGCCTTCAGGATGACCCCAAACTGGTGCATTTCATGGCTGTGGCTAAGATGCAGTCAGACCGAGAGTACAAGAAAGACTACGAAAAAACCAAGACAAAATATCACACTCCTCTGGACATGTTCAGCATCACGGCTGCCAAAAAGTCTCAAGAAGTGGCCACGAACATCAACTACAAGCATCCAGTCCATCGCTATACATTCTTACCAGATGCAATAAGTGTCGAACGGTCAAAGAACATGATGCAAATCCAGAGCGATGTGAGTCATTTGTAACTTCTGTTGTCCATTGCGCTTTCCGTGTGTATTCCGCATCCTAACCTGTACATTCTCTTTCAGAATGTCTACAAACAAGATTATAACAATTGGTTTAAAGGCGTTGGTTGGATCCCCCTGGGTTCTTTGACAATGGAGAAGGTTAAGAAAGCCGGCGATGCTTTAAGTGAGAAGAAGTACCGTCAGCACCCCGACACCCTCAAGTTTACGAGCATCCCCGATTCAATGGATATTGTGCTGGCTCAGAGCAACACCAAACAGATGAGTGATGTGAGTGACACTTGTATGAGTTATAAATAACTTCATATAATAAAACTGTTTAACTGGAATATAGTTATTTGATATGGAGCGGAGATACATAGAATGCTGTCCGCTCAAAAAGAAATGTATCTTCGTTTAAAAGAAAGCCTGAATCTGTTTATTTTATTTTAGTTTTTTTTAATTGATTAGTATTTAGTTGTTTTGCTATATCTTGTTTTTCTTCTTCTTTTTTTTCTACAATAGATATTATAATCTTTTCATTCTTAACTTTTTTTCAATTTTTGTCTTTAGATTACTTACAAAGCAGATGGAGAAAAAGTGAAGCATAAATACACCCTGAACCCTGACGATCCTAATTTTATTCAAGCAAAAGTCAATGCCTATAACATTAGCGACGTGAGTATGCTTAGAAATAGCAATAATTGCGTGGTTAAATCTAATGACTTGAAAATAAAGTGATTTTTAATTATTTTTTGTATTTTCTTGCAGTCTAGCTACAAAGCCGATTGGATTAAACATCTTGCTAAAGGTTACGATCTCAAGCCAGACTCCATATCTGTCAGAGCTGCAAAAGCCTCAAGAAACATAGCAAGCGACGTACGTATAAGTCCTCTAGAGAAAAATCTGTTACTTTGTTTTTGTATATTAACGCTAATACAAATAATGGTATAAGAAATATGGTAACAAATAGGTAAAAATTATTAATAACGCTAAAAAGAGCCACAATAAATAGTAACAAAAAAAACTAGGACAAAAATAATTTTTTATGATATGCGACATTTCTTTTTATTCCATTCCACAGTACAAGTATAAGGAAGCTTACGAGAAAGACAAAGGCAAACAAGTCGGATTCCGTAGTCTGCATGATGACCCGAAAATGGTTCACTACATGCATGTAGCCAAAATGCAGTCGGATCGTGAATATAAGAAAGATTATGAGAAAGCCAAGACGAAATACCATACACCTGTCGACATGGTTAGCGTCACTGCGGCTAAGAAGGCCCAAGAAGCATCGACCAACATCAACTACAAGCAGCCTCTCCATGGGTATACCATGTTACCTGATGCCATGAGCGTAGAACTCTCCAGAAACAGGATGCAAATCATAAGCGATGTGAGTATTCTATCAGTGTGTCCTTTACCATTATTTACCTTATTGCCATTCTTCTTTCTAAGTCAACAAACGACAAACGCCATACGTCTATAGAAATGTAATCATAGGGTATAGAACAATGGAGCAATATTGGTTATCAAGGAGCTTTGGGAAGTGATATTATAATATTACGTAGTGAAGATTAGGATATCATACATAGTGTAAATATGAATTACAATGCTGACCGAATTCTTTTCTCATTGTGATTTTAAAGAATCTGTACAAATCCGACTTCAACAACTGGCTGAAAGGCGTTGGCTGGGTACCAATCGGCTCTCTGGATGTTGAGAAGGCGAAGAAGGCGAAAGACATCCTTAGCGAGAAGAAATACCGTCAGAGTCCTTCTCAGTGGGAATTTTCTACACCAAGTGATGGGATTGAACAATTGCTTGCAAAAAGTAACGCGCTCATATTAAATAAGGTACGGTAACTTCCAATGTGATTGCCTTTAATTAGCCCCATGCCATGTGCAAGTGGTCAATACCCAATAGTAATTACCTTATCAGCATATGTCCTCTGCTCGTATTTTTAGCTCTTGTCCTTGTTACATAAGAATTCTGATTTTTTTTTTTCCAGAGGCTATATACTGATGCCTGGGAGAAAGCAAAGACCAAAATTCACGTCATGCCGGATACTCCTGAAATTGTGCTTTCTAAAGTCAACCAAATGAATATGAGCGATGTAAGTTACTGACAAAACATTTTCTAGAAAATTCCTAGAAATTCCTATTTTTTTAATTACATAATTAATAACTGCCAATGAAACACATGTTTGCAAAGCAATAAAAACATTTTAATAATAACTTTTTTTTAGTTATTATTTATATACAAAGCAAATAAACAACCAAAATCTGCATTTTTTTGCATCAAGGTGCACTGCCTTAGTATTAGATATGCCAAAAAAAGGTGGTTCTAAATACGGCCATTTTGGAGTTTTGTAGTAAGATAAGTCAAAGCTCATATGAGACACCAAAGACACTTTATAGAGATCTGGCAGTAACGATGTATAGATCAAAAGACACACACATAGCTCCCTTCAATCAGTTGTTCTGATATTTGACTTTAGTGTATGAATATTAAATCTGCTGTTTATATCTTTCTTAGAAACTGTACCGCCAGGCATATGAAGAGGACAAGAAGAAAGGGTATGACTTAAAGCCAGATGCCATATCCATAAAAGCAGCCAAAGCATCAAGAGATATCGCCAGTGATGTAAGTTTCCGTGAATATTAGCATGAAAACAAACAACAAATTAATGCATTTTTCTTCTTTTCTTTTGGATTCATAAGCAAAAATCAGAGGTCAGAGGTCAAACACACTGTCACCTATTAGTATGCCGATAAACAGTATTGATGTGTACTTGGGTCAAGCCAGAAGTCTTGGAAGTCTTGGCATAGGACTGACTCCTTGAATTTTTTCTTACAGTACAAATACAAGCAGGCCTATGAAAAAACAAGAGGGAAACATATTGGATTCCGCAGCCTTCAAGACGACCCGAAACTGGTGCACTTCATGCAAGTGGCAAAGATGCAGTCTGACCGCGAGTATCGGAAAACCTATGAAAAATCCAAGACCAAGTTCCACACCCCTGTCGACATGTTCAGTGTTACCGCCGCTAAACAAGCCCAGAACGTGGCCACCAATATTTATTATAAGCAGCCAGTCCATCACTACAGCCTCCTGCCGGACGCCATGCCTCTAGAGCTATCCCGAAACAGAATGCAGATACAGAGTGACGTAAGTGTAGTGAATTCTTCCGATCTGTCGCTTTACCCAAATCCTACAATTTACGGTTCTCTACACTAAATATAGGAGGTCACTGATTATTAGATAGAGAATTCTGTATGCGGTAAGTCCAGGGGTAAATGTTTTTGTGGTGGAAAGTGTACTGGCATATTAATATCGGATAGATTAGAAAGAGGACCACCAGTGGACCAGAAAGGACCAAAAAAAGTTGCAGAAGAATAAAAACATAGATAACAATTCTGAATGCAGATCATTGGAGTCCAGATAGTGTATTTGCTGCATTCTCTAGTCATTCCTAAACATATTTATGTGACACTAATACCTAATTCACCTTGTGCTCTACTTTGGCCTTAATACAGTTTGATAGAATTTTCATATTGTTGATTCGATACTTATCTTATATTTATGTTTCTTTCTTTTTCTTCATGACAGAATCTCTACAAATCGGAGTATAATGAGTGCATGAAAGGTGTTGGATGGATTCCTTATGGCTCTCAGGAAGCCGAGAAGAATAGGAAAGCTATGGATATACTCAATGAAAAGAAATACCGTCAGCATCCTGACACCTTAAAGTTTACTAGCATACCAGACTCTATGGAAATGGTTTTGGCAAAAAGTAACGCTCAGATCATGAATAAGGTAAGTGTGTGTATATCAGCAGACATTAGTATGTATCTAGTATGTGGGGTTCTTATTTACATTCTTTAATTCCTTCGTAGAACTTGTACAAACAAGCTTGGGAGAAAGACAAGACTACAATCCATGTTATGCCTGATACGCCAGAGGTTCTTTTGGCCAAGTCGAATGCCTTCAACATCAGCGAGGTACGTCATGTAGACCTAGTGAATTGACCCAGATGGGTTAGCTTCCGGTGCTTCACATCACGCTAGAATTCAAATAGATGTTTGGGATTCTCAGTGTGCCCATGGTTGGTGTCCAATATAAGCCCCGCACTCAAGGGACAAGATCTCTGCTAATTCTAACTCGCAATGACATTAATTTGCAGAAAAATTACAGACAAGCTTTGGAGGAATCAAAGAAGAAAGGATATGACCTCAGGGCTGATGCGATCTCCATCAAAGCTGCGAAGGCTTCCAGAGACATTGCCAGCGATGTGAGTTTGATGAATTCCGTATTCTGCACATGGTGCAACTAGATACTAGTGTGCTCTGCTTACTTTTAAAGTGCATTCACCACGTCTTTGTCGTTAACAGTATAAATACAAGAAAGCACACGAAATGGACAAGGGAAAAATGGTTGGATTCCGAAGCCTGCAAGATGATCCCAAACTCGTTCATTTCATGAACGTGGCAAAGATGCAGTCTGAGCGGGAGTATCACAAAGACTACGAGAAGACCAAAACAAAATATCATACCCCCCTGACAACCTTTAGTGTAATGGCAGCCAAGGATGCCCAAGCAATTGCATCCAACGTGAATTACAAGCATCTGATACATAAATATTTCCTGCTTCCGGATGCAATGCCACTTCAGCTGGCAAAGAATATGAATCAGATTCAGAGTGATGTAAGTTTCCGATATGTGTATTTAATTTTTGAAACTTGTGCTGTATACCAAAACTCCGGGGGTGTTTTTGGTAGAAGCTTTCATTCCGCCATTAACCTAAAAATTCACTATTTAGGTGAATTAAAAACATACAAATAGTAAAAACTATGACTTTGAAAGAAACCTGGTCTTAAAATTATATATTTTAAATCGCCCTGATCTTTCGATCTCTAGATCTGACAAAAATATCATAGGTTTTTGGTTTAATCTCTGTTGTAAAATCCTGAGGGCAGGTCTGAAGCCATTACCCTATATAACTTATCATAGTTAAACTTATACCTTAAATAACATGCGATTCAGTGTTATGCATGTAATTATTGTTTTTTTTTTTTGATACTTTTTCCTACAGATTGAATACAAAGTAGACTACAAGACATGGTATAAGGGAATGGGATGGAGTCCGCTGGGCTCTCTGGATGTTGAAAAGTCCAAAAAAGCCACCGAGATAGCAAGTGATTCCAAATACAGACAACACCCGAGCCAATTCCGATTCTCTAAGATGACCGATTCCATGGATTTGGAGCTGGCCAAGCAGAATGCCCAGACTATGAACAAGGTCAGAAGCCTTTAAACGTTTTAAACCTTATGACCGTATTGGGGTAACACTCTTATATTATACAGTAACACTGTTTGGATTCATATTGGAAAACGTATGGCATAGATGTATATCTTAAGAATACAATGAGGAAAAAGTATTGTTGATATATCTATGAGTTAATGCCTTCGGAATGCAGTATGTCTTTGGACCCCCAACCAAATAACATACACAAATAACAACACCCAAATGCACACTCACACCATACACTAACACACGCACACACTCTCTCTCTCCTCTTCCAGGGGCCGATTGCTCTAGGCTCACCCCAGACACCATACTCTGACAAACACACTCATTCTTAACAACATACACTGGTACACATGCTAACACCATAAGCTCTTACTAATACCATCCGTGCACACACACACACGCTAACACCATGCACTTACCCCAACACACTCTCTCACACTTACATATACATCCACACATACTTCATCTCTTTCTTTCTCCTCCCTTTCTCCTCTCCTCCATCTCCTCCTCTCTCCTTTTTCCCTCTTCTCCTCCCCTCCGTCTCACATCTACTGTGTGATCTCCCTATACTTCTGCAGGGATATGGGCCGCACAGGGCACCTCTGGTACTCTGCCGCTGTTACCAGAATGCCTGGCTACGATGTGGCAACTGCACCCACCTTAGTGCACCCCTGTGTATACCTGATTTGTTTTTGGTGCTATAATAACGGAATCATTTTTTGTTACATTCAACAGCGCCTGTATACTGAGGCCTGGGAGAAGGATAAGACAAAGATCCACGTGATGCCGGACACACCAGAAATTCTACAGGCAAAACAAAACATGATCACATTTAGCCAGGTATGTGCCAACACTATGAATGGCTTATCTATACTGTACATGGTAAACCCTAAATATTAAAGCATATGACCAATGGTATTATAGCCCAAACATGCTACTAATTGCCAGAATGTACACATACCCCAAAGCATTAAGGAAAAATACACAAAAAAATCAGCCTATGTTTTTTTTTTTTTTTTTTACATTCGCTTTCCAATGTTTTTATTTTATGTTTTAGAAACAATACAAACTCGGATGGGAGGAAGCAGTTAAAAAAGGCTACGACCTAAGACCCGATGCAATTACAATTAAAGCGGCCAAGGCTTCTAGGGATATTGCAAGTGACGTAAGTATCCTGACCTAGGCCTTTATATTGTAACCTTGAACCCTGATTATTTATTATTCATTTAAATTAAAAAAAAGTATTTAAAAAAAAAAACATTTTATTCAGGTATATTTATGTGAACATATTAAATAGTATTTAGTGAATGTTAAGGCAGACGGACTGGAAGGAGCGGTTATTTAGTATTCTAATGAAAGTTACATTTGTATTGAACAGGTTCCCAAAATTCTACATTTTACAGATTCAAAATGACATCTATTTCGTAGAAATGCACCTCATTTGTACATCATGCTATTCTATAAAGTTGTAATGATAATATGTATTTCACACAAAATGGATATTTAGAAATCTAGAAAAAATAGTTTTTTTTTTCTTTGAAAAATACTGATTTTCAATGCATGAAATCCCCATGTTTGTGGGTTGGATGCATTAAATTTATATATTTTTTTTATCCCCCTCTAGTATAAGTATAAAGCAGCTTACCGCAAGCAACAAGGCCACCATGTTGGCTTCCGCAGCCTACAGGATGACCCTAAGTCTGTGTGGGCCATGCACGTGGCCAAAATCCAGAGCGACAGAGAGTACAAGAAGGACTACGAGAAATGGAGGACGAAGTATAACACGCCAGTGGACATGCTGGGCTTCCTGCTGGCTAAGAAATGCCAGGCATTAGTCAGCGATATCGATTATAAGCGCATCTTACACAACTGGACTTGCCTGCCTGATCAAACATCATTCGTACAAGCCCGGAAAGTTTATGAGATACAGAGTGACGTGAGTATTATCAGATACTGACAAAGTCCTAGAAGTGCTGCTGACCATAACTACAAGGACGTGGATTTCTTAAATTTTTTTCAAAATGGTTGCAAGTGACACGTTGAAATAATAGGGTGCCATCATCATACCCAATGTTGAAGGGCAACCACCATGATCCTTTCGATTTTGGAAGGCTCATGGGAGTTGTAGTTTTCTATAGTTTGGAATGGAAAAAGATCAAAAATAAAATTAATCTCAGATTGTTTTATTGTTTCTCTAAAGCAAGTCATTTTCAAATAAATATTCCAAACAATTTAAAGAATTGGATGGGATGGAAATCTTGTCCAGGAGAAGATTGACTCAGCAATAAATATTTTTCTGAAAAAAAAATCTGTTTTGTGTTTTAGAATGTTTATAAAGCAGATTATAACGAGTTCATGAAAGGTGTGGGGTGGATTCCCTACGGATCCCAAGAAGCTGAAAAGAACAAAAAAGCCATGGACATCCTAAGCGAGAAGAAATACCGCCAGCACCCCGAGACTCTGAAATTTACTAGTATTCCCGACTCTATGGAGCTGGTTCTGGCTAAAAATAATGCGGAAATTATGGACAAGGTTCGTCTTCTTTTATGTTACATAAAACCCACATGTAGCTGTTTTTGCCTGTTTCTCTTCTTTTTGCACGCCTTGATCACCACAGGTAGAGGGAATTGCTAAAGTGGGCGTTACATGGGTGTCATGGCATATAATGTGTGGGTTATCAATAAGTTCATTGGTTTAAAGAAATTTTCTAAGGGTCTTCATTTGTGTTGTTTAATGCAATTGTGAATTATTATTGAATTTTTGATTTATATTTTGCAGAAACGTTACATAGAAGCCTGGGAGAAAGATAAGCAGACAATTCACATCATGCCAGATACACCTGACATTCTCCAGGCTAAGCAGAACTTACTGAATACCAGTGACGTAAGTGTTTGCACTGCCTCGTTATGTACACGTCATATTCTTCCAGAAGGCGTTCTTCCAGAAGACATTCACAAATTCTTTAGTTTTACATCTGGTTGCCACAAGCTCTCTGATTGGAGCAGAATTGTAGCCAAAGGGGTCTTTTCACTAAAAAAAAGTAGAATTCCAAGACAAATAAGGGCTAACTTGACTCAACTCCCAAAACTACTCGAGATTTACTAAATCCCCAAGTGGCTTTTATAGTTTCACTTGCTACTTGATACAAATTATGTAATAGAATGTGATTCAAAATGGCCGTAGCAAATATGTGAGTTGAACATTTTACCCAACTAGAGAAAAGACCCATTTATGTATGAAGTTTCTGAATCTTCTCCATCACAGTACTTTGTAGCTAGGCTTCATTCATGTAATTTACAAAGTCCCAGTCTGGGGAAAAAGTGTTATATGCGAAACAACTCAGCCAAGACATTCTCTTTATAAATATGTCCTATTAGATATGTCCTATTTTGTGAATATGCTTTTTATAGTTCATGTACTCTGGGAGACCAAGTGTTAAATCCTGATATATAACTCAAACCAAAAGTATATTTTGCTGTAATATACAACATTTTGAATCTATAAAAGATGAATTATTTAACAGCACTGCTAACCATAAACACTAATATCAATCTTTCATTAACAGAAACTGTATAAAGCTGGGTACGAGGAGCTGAAAAAGAAAGGTTATGACATGAAAGTCGATGCCATCTCGATAAAGGCTGCAAAGGCATCAAGAGACATTGCTAGTGAGGTGAGAATTCAGTATTCACTTTTATTCCCTTGGTATCCAATGCTTTATTCTTTGAATTATTACAAATACTGGCTTTGGTTGTTTGTGAAATAATCAGCATTTATTCTGTCTTCAAATTATCCCGAAACCTGAAATATATTTTGAGATTGAAAAAAAAACTTACTATATGAAACAATTATAAAATTCAATAAATGTCTACACAAACAATGTATGGAACCTATAGTACAGCACGTTGGAATAACCTTCCTCTGTCTTTCTGCAGTTCAAATACAAAGCTGCCTATCGTCAGCAACAAGGCCACCACGTTGGGTTCCGCAGTCTTCAAGATGACCCCAAATCCGTGTGGGCTATGCACGTGGCCAAAATCCAGAGCGAGAGGGAGTACAGGAAGGAATATGAAAAGTGGAGGACGAAGTTCAATACACCCGTTGACATGCTGGGAATAGTGCTAGCCAAGAAGTGCCAGACTTTAGTCAGTGATATAGACTATAAGCACAGACTTCACAAGTGGACCTGTCTACCTGACCAGAATGACGTCGTCCAGGCCAGAAAAATATACGACATCCAAAGTGACGTAAGTATTTTTCAACAGCCAGCGTCTGCCTGTTGTCATCCAAGCTCAATACCCCAAAGAGAGTTTTGATCTATACAGTTGTGTCAATCACAATACGCATTTATGAATATGGTTTTTCCTTCTCAGACCTATCTATGAATAAAACTTGTAAAATAATCAACAAACTAAATGACCACCCTCTCTTCTCTCTAGAATCTCTACAAAGCTGACCTTCAGTGGCTTAAAGGGGTCGGTTGGTCTCCCTCTGGATCCTTGGAGGATGAGAAAAACAAAAGGGCCTCATCGATCCTGAGTGACAAGAAGTATCGCCAGCATCCAGATAAATTACAATTTACCAGCGTCCCCGATTCTTTGGAAATGGTCCTGGCAAAATCAAATGCTGAAATCATGAATAAGGTATGTTTTGGGGTCAGTTTGTTCTAATTGATGTCTTAGACCTGTAACAGTTTTGGGACAAGGTTCTGAGTTTGGAACAATCATCCTTTAAAAAAAAAACAAACCAAAAAAAACCTACTACAAAATAGTGGAGCGCACAACCTTGAAGGTTTCAACTATTTTTTTTAAAGGGTTCTATATAAGACTGATACTAATTGTTGCCCTTGTGCTTCTCCTGATCTTTTTTAGCGCTTGTATACCAATGCATGGAACAAAGATAAAACCCAAATCCATATCATGCCAGATACTCCAGAAGTCCTTCTTGCAAAACAGAACAAGCTGAACTTTAGCGAGGTGGGTTTCCGTTGTAAATGCTCGAATAAGTGGTAAACAAGGACACTTCTACAACTTGTGCTTCATTCATTTGAATTCATTCACTGTCAAATATCTATTTAATTAGGAAAATAAAGTGAATTATTTTAATTTTTCAGTATTTGAAATGGGTAAATAATAAAATAATGTACCCATATTTACAAAGTTATGTGCATCCTCGCATTCTGTTAAAGGTAAAATTGTTTATTTTTTAGTTAATCTTTGAACACGCAGCTCAGCCAAGGCAGGGCTTAATGTGCCTTAAGAGAGAACCTACAGAATAAAGAGTATATAGAACTTAAAAATAGGGTTAAAATATTACTAACCCATTATATGTTTTTTTTAGAAACTATATAAACAAGCAATGGAAGACGACAAAGCCAAGGGTTACGATCTCCGAACTGATGCTATCGCCATTAAAGCAGCCAAAGCCTCTCGGGATATTGTCAGCGATGTAAGTATTTCCGTATTATATGGGATGAGGAGAGCTATAATTTGGATTGTTCCAATAACAGCAGGCACTATTTTGGTGAAAATATGCTTAGTTAATGCTGAATTGGGACTTAGTTTCTTCATTCCATTTCTAGGTTTTCTTTTCAACATTCTGGATACATAATTGTAATCTCAAACTAATCAACAAAGGGATGAAGAATTATGTTCTTGGCTTTATACAAGGAAGTCAGAATGGGTCCAACAAATTAGATACAGGCTAATGACAATCACTTTTAATTTATAGCTAACGTTTGAATCTAAATTGTGAATTATAATACACTTAAAAAAATATGAACAAATACTAAATAAATACCATGTTACCATGTCACAAATACAATGGGATTATCAGAAGACAGTTTAATGTGATAGGGATGGTTGTATATTTATTTGACTCGTGTCTCAGAAAGTTACTGTGACATATTCATTTTAAATCCATTAAATATATATTTTTTGTCATACAGTACAAGTACAAAACTGCGTACCGCAAGCAAGTGGGACACCATGTTGGATTCCGCAGCTTGCAAGATGATCCTAAGTTGGTATGGTCCATGCATTTGGCAAAGATCCAGAGTGATAGGGAGTACAAGAAAGATTTCGAAAAATGGAAGACCAAATTCAATAGTCCGGTGGACATGCTGGGGATCTTACTGGCTAAGAAGTGCCAGACGTTGGTCAGCGACATCGATTATCGACGACGCCTGCATCAATGGACATGTCTACCCGACAAAATCGATGTCATTCAGGCCAAAAAAGCCAATGAACTCCAGAGTGATGTAAGTATGAGCCAATTGTTGAGTCGCTTTTAGTGATTATTACAAACAGTGTTTTGCTCTTGAATTGCTCTGAAATTGAATTAAGACCAATTAAAACTCTGTTTTCACCTTCAGAATTTGTACAAGTCAGACCTCCAGTGGTTGAAAGGAATCGGCTGGACTCCAATTGGGTCACTTGATGTTGAAAAGGCTAAGAGGGCTGGCGAGATTATAAGTGACAACAAATACAGACAGGCTCCCGACAAGATTAAATTTACAAGTGTTACAGATTCTCTTGAGTTGGAGTTGGCAAAATCCAATGCCGCCATAATGAATAAGGTAATTTAAACAATGTTAACGGCGCTTAAATTAAGTTGCAGGAACTTCTTTATTGTATATTTTTTATATCAGCTTATTGGAAGCTTCTTTTAGTAAAATCCAATGTATTTCTTTTAAATTAAATGACGACAATCAATAATGCAAATATGTCAATGTTTTGACTAAATGATAACACCAATAACTATTTACAGTAATGTTATTCCAACAGCCGATGTAATATATAATACTGTATTTTAACCAAAAAATTGCATTTTGTGAATATTAAAAATATTAAAAAGTAAAAAATATCCTTCCCCAATGTTGACACACCAAATTACCTGTTTTCTTATATTTTTTTATATAACACTGTGTTGACAACAGCGCTACTTTTCTAAAGATTATTTTTTAATTGCCTCAATTTGTCTAAACCTAAAATAATTTTGTATCTGGTTTGATCCTGCAGAGATTGTACACAGAGGCATGGAATAAAGACAAGACCACCATTCACATCATGCCAGATACACCAGAAATCACCCTGGCAAGACAGAATAAAATGAACTATAGCGAGGTAGGTAACTATTTAAATGGCTATTAAATGGACTATTAAAGTATAATATTTGGTTTATTAAGTTTATGGTTATAATTTCTCTGTCTCAAGATTTAACCATTTGCAGTTTTTTTAATCAATCATCACTGATTATTATTGAATTGGCTAAATTCCCAGATTTATTCTGGCAACTCTGCCAACTCCATAATAAGAGGTCAATTACTGAGTTGGCAGAGTTCCCAGAATAATTGTGGGAACTTAGCCAACTGATATAATTAGTAGTTTCTGTGTCGAGAAAGCACTCCAAGTTTGTTTTTTATCTTACATTATTTCCATGTTTTCTCAAATAAACAGGAAACAGATAAAGTATTTTAAGTAGCGTCTCCTTTCGGACTAGTTAATCATGGTAAATGATTGTGGTTTTTGTTCTTTCTTATTAGAGCTTGTATAAACTTTCGCTGGAAGAATCGAAGAAGAAAGGATATGACCTAAGGGTGGACGCTATCTCTATCAAAGCTGCCAAAGCATCTAGAGAGATTGCCAGTGATGTGAGTTCCCGCACAAAATAACTTTGAGTAATGCTGGATGTTATTCATTAATTCAGATCAGAAAGTGTTTTTACGTCATCGGTTATATTCTTTCCAGTTACCTGTTTTCTCAAAAAAATGTAAATGCTCAATTTTCTAATTTAGTACAAGTATAAAACTGGATACCGCAAGCAGCTGGGACACCACGTTGGTTTCCGAAGTCTTCAGGATGATCCGAAATCTGTCTGGGCCATGCATGTGGCTAAGATCCAGAGCCAAAGGGAGTACCAGAAAGACTTTGAAAAGAGCAAGACGAAGTTTAACATGCCTGTCGATGTGCTGGACATCCAACTGGCTAAAAAATGCCAGACGCTGGTCAGCGAAATTGATTACCGACAGCGTCTACACCAATGGACCTGCCTTCCAGACCAGAATGATGTCATCCAAGCCAGGAAAGCCTACGATCTGCAGAGTGATGTAAGTATCATCTGGGATGTTCATTTTTAAAAATACTTGGAAATGGTAAAAACCAAACAATGTATTAATCATACAGAGAGAAAAAATGTATTTTATTTTTTTCTTGTATTTTAATGACAAACTTTTTTTTTTATTATTTTTTCGGTGATAGATCCAGTATAAATCAGACCTGTCATGGTTGAAAGGCATTGGTTGGGTTCCAATCGGCTCACTGGATAATGAAAAGAACAAGAGAGCTTCGGACATTTTGAGCGAAAAGAAATACCGCCAGCCCCCTAACACCATGAAATTCACCAGCGTGACCGATTCAATGGAAATGGAACTTGCAAAGACAAATGCAGACATCATGAACAAGGTAAAGCCAAGAAGTAAACAGGGTTATGCACCACAGGAATCTTTTAAATATACAGACCTTATTAAGAGAGAGAATTTAATGTGAAATCACTAAATAGGAAATTGTATAAAAAGTGCAGAAGAACTGGAGTTCAGAAATGTATTAATCAAGACAGCATACATTTAAGCAAAACATTGATAACTACCGAGAAAAAAACTTCCAGGAACATCTGAAAACAATATTGTGAACCTGAAGAGGATCGTGGAACGGGGAGATTTAATGGACCGCTGGATAATTATTTGACATCCAACTATTTGTTCTACTCCAGTTTCTTGCTAAATAGAATCTTCCATATCAAGGAGTAAAATTATGCCTTAAAATCCATGTTCTGATATGACCAGCAGCTATTTCTTTTAATTAGGACAACAGAATCTAATTCATAATATATATTTTTTTATTATTATCAAGCGCTTATATACTGAAGCCTGGAACAAGGACAAGACAACTATCCATGTGATGCCAGACACTCCAGAGATCCTACTGGCCAAAGCCAATCGTATGAATTTTAGTGAGGTATGTATCAATGTTATATTAATATTATTACGTAGCCTTCTGAATCATACTCATCATGACTGGAGTCGTTACTTACTCTCTTTGATCTGGAAGTGCACACAAGCAGGTCAACACTATATCAATCTGTCTAAATTCAGCATTCATATTTTTTTTTCTGATCTTATGGTAGAAACTCTACAAGCTCGCCCTGGAAGAAAGTAAGAAGAAAGGCTACGATCTACCTAAAGATGCCATCGCAATCAAAGCTGCCAAAGCATCGCGAGATATTGTCAGCGATGTAAGTATTCTTAGTAAAATAAGATCCTTTCAAAACTTTTTATCAGAACGGCTTCTTATTCATGACTCTAACACTGTATATTTATTATTACCAGTACAAATACAAAGCCGGGTACCGCAAGCAGCTGGGCCACCATGTTGGATTCAGAAGTCTGCTGGATGATCCCAAGTCGGTGTGGGCCATGCACATTGCCAAGATCCAGAGCGACAGGGAGTACAAGAAGGACTTTGAAAAATCCAAGACCAGATATAACAGCCCCGTGGAAATGCTGTCTGTGCTGCTGGCCAAGAACTGCCAGAAATTGGTCAGTGACATTGACTATCGCCACTACCTCCACCAGTGGACATGTCTGCCCGACCAGAATGACGTCATCCAAGCCAAGAAAGCCTACGAGCTGCAGAGTGACGTAAGTTCATTGAAGTCACTTTCTGTGCATGCAGTAGGTCTCGCTGGTGGCGAGTAAAGTGCATGTGAGGACTGCTCACATCTTCTGCAAGCCATGAAGCTGGTGGTGAGGAAAGAGGCAAATGCATAGGGGTAATTGTAATGAATCCCTCCACGAATTTGCAAGGGAGGTATGGTGATAATTTAAAGGGGACACACAGCTATCATATGCATTAAAGTGCATATTATGGCTTTAGTCTACCTTTAAAGTTGACTTTTTTTTTTTTGACAATATGTATCTCTTCTTCAGGCGATCTACAAATCCGATCTGGAATGGTTGAAGGGCATTGGATGGGTCCCTGTTGGCTCCCTTGAAGTTGAAAAAGTGAAAAAAGCCACTGAAATCCTGAGTGACAAGTGTTATCGTCAAAAACCTGACACTTTTAAATTCACGTCCATTCCTGACTCCATGGAACTGGTCCTGGCTAAAAACAATGCTCTTCAAATGAATAGGGTAAGTTAACTTATTTAATATAATAAATCCTGATAAGCTGTATTGTCCATACTTTATCAATAAAATTAGCCATGCAGGCATATGACGGGGGAAGGACAAGTATACTGCATATACTTCACCATTTGTGCATCTTTGATAATGGAGACCACAGTTTTGAATATTTTCACCAAGATTCCTTTCTTCTTATGCTTTTCCAGAGACTTTACAAAGAAGCCTGGGACAACGACAAAACAACTATTCACGTCATGCCTGATACGCCTGAAATTTTGCTCGCTAAAGCCAACTCCGTAAATGTTAGCAACGTAAGTAGCGTCCGTCAAGAGGCTATTAAATTATTTTTGGATCCAAAATCTTCAAATTTAGGCAATAAGGAATTATCTCTCATCCCAAGCATGCAAAACGAGTCTTGTCTCCTGTCTTCTTAAAAATCTCCGTCTATAACATATAGTGACGCAACTGTTCTGTTTCAGAAACTGTACACAAAAGGATGGGATGAAGCCAAAGCGAAATCTTTCGACATAAGAGCTGACGCCATTGCTATTAAGAGCGCAAGAGCCTCACGAGACATTGCCAGTGATGTGAGTTCCTTGTCTTTGAAAACGTTCATAGGTTGTGTAAAACATACAAATTAGTAGGAATATATATATATATATATATATATATACATTCAACAATACATGCGTTGATTCACATTTGCTTTATGATTATCAGTACAAATACAAAGCCGGGTACCGCAAGCAGCTGGGCCACCATGTTGGATTCAGAAGTCTGCTGGATGATCCCAAGTCGGTGTGGGCCATGCACATTGCCAAGATCCAGAGCGACAGGGAGTACAAGAAGGACTTTGAAAAATCCAAGACCAGATATAACAGCCCCGTGGAAATGCTGTCCGTGCTGCTGGCCAAGAACTGCCAGAAATTGGTCAGTGACATTGACTATCGCCACTACCTCCACCAATGGACATGTCTGCCCGACCAGAATGACGTCATCCAAGCCAAGAAAGCCTACGAGCTGCAGAGTGACGTAAGTTCCAGCAATTATTGGAAGGCTTTTTTTTTCCAGCATATGTACAAATCAAAGTGCAGTTATTAAATAATGCCTGATTTTATTGCAAAATATTAATTTTAGCTAGTTTTGGAAAATGTCTTAATGAAGTGTGCTTGGTTTCCTAAAATAATGTAACATAAAAATGCAACTAGAAGACAAATTTAGAAGTAGAGAGAGTTCCTTATTATTGAAAGGCTAACGGTTCTTCTTTTACCAGTGGATATATAAATCTGACATGGAATGGATCCGTGGCTGTGGATGGATGCCCAACGACTCCCTGGAAGTGAACAAAGTCAGGAAAGCTCAAGAAATCTTAAGCGAGCAGAAGTACCGTCAACACCCAGATACCCTCAAATTCACCAGCGTTGTTGACCTTCCATCCATTGTTTTGGCCAAAACAAACGCTCTTCAGCTCAGCGACGTAAGACATTTTTTCGATTTTTTTCGAGATAAAAATATTCTTTAACGATTTTGCCGTGATAGCGTAAACAAATGTTATTTAATGTATTGATGTTATTAACATTAATCACGTTTTTTTTACCCTTATTTAGTCTGTTTACAAAGATGCTTGGGAGAAAGAGAAAACGAATTTCAGCCTCCCCTCCGACACCCCTCAGATGATGCAGTCGAAAATCAACGCTGTGAATATTAGCAATGTAGGTACCCTACTGCTCACTCCAAATATGTGATTTATAATTATATATATATATATATATATATATATATATATATATAAATACAGGGACTCAGATAGTGAAAGTCGTGAGCATTTTATGGAGACATTTCTGTGGGGTTGTTAAAGTATCTTCCACTGAATTGTCTTCCTGGTGGCTCAGAATATTATTGATATATCTAGTTTCTTTAAAACTAGGATGTAAAGGAGAGGTCCAAAACTTCCTCTGTTCTTACTTTACAGAAACAATATCAACAAGCCTGGGAAGATGCCAAGAAGGATGGTTATGACTTGAGAGCAGATGCAATTGCGGTTAAGAGCGCCAAAGCATCGCGGGACATTGCTAGTGACGTAAGTGACTCTAATTATTTAAATTATTGCCAAATAATAATTGTGCTGCACATCACAGAAAAAATTATATTGCATTATATTTCTTTTCTTAACTTAGTATAAGTACAAAACCGGGTACCGCAAGCAGCTGGGTCACCATGTTGGATTCAGAAGTCTGCTGGATGATCCCAAGTCGGTGTGGGCCATGCACGTGGCCAAGATCCAGAGCGACAGGGAGTACAAGAAGGACTTTGAAAAATCCAAGACCAAATATAACAGCCCGGTGGAAATGCTGTCCGTGCTGCTGGCCAAGAACTGCCAGAAATTGGTCAGTGACATTGACTATCGCCACTACCTCCACCAATGGACATGCCTGCCCGACCAGAATGACGTCATCCAAGCCAAGAAAGCCTACGAGCTGCAGAGTGACGTAAGTTGTATTTCCAGCAATTGTTGGAAGGTTTTTTTTCCAGCGTATGTAGAAATCAAAGTGCAGTTAAAAAATAATGCCTGATTTTATTGCAAAATATTAATTTTAGCTAGTTTGGGAAAATGCCTTAATGAAGTGTGCTTGGTTTTGGAAGCGGCTATAAAGCATAGGAAATTACCAGAATTCCTAAAATAATGTAACATAAAAATGGAAAACTAGAAGACAAATTTAGTAGTAGAAAGAATTCCTTATTAATGAAAGCCTAACGGTTCTTCTTTTACCAGTGGATATATAAATCTGACATGGAATGGATCCGTGGCTGTGGATGGATGCCCAACGACTCCCTGGAAGTGAACAAAGTCAAGAAAGCTCAAGAAATCCTAAGTGAACATATGTACCGCCAAGCGCCGGATACCATTAAATTTACCAGCATCGTCGACCCTCCATCAATTGTCCTCGCTAAAACAAACGCTCTGCAAATCAGCGATGTGAGTAGTTGTTGATTGATTAGCACAAACCAAGACTATCTACACACCCAAATGTATCAATAGCCAAAGTATCTGTGATCTTTAGTGAATGATTATGCATTAGTTGACCGATTAGTGACTCCAAACATTTTTTGGGGGCTATAACTCTCCATAATACGTCTAGAAGCCCTCTCCGCCTCGTTAAAGTAAAGAAACCGTTGCAATCCCATTGCATCCCATGAGCAATGGTTGTAGAAACTGCTACTGGTATGAAAGTATTATCAGGCACCAGCCAGAACAACAGCGCATTCTACAAACACTCCTAACGCTTTCCTTTCTTACACGTCTTCAGAAAGTGTACAGAGATGCATGGGATAAAGAAAAAAACCAGTTCAGCCTGCCTTCAGACACTCCGCAGATGTTACAGTCCAAGATCAACGCAGCGAACATCAGCGAAGTAAGTATTCCAGCTCCCCTCTTCATTCAAAGCAAGACATGTCGTTAATGGGATAGGAGGTCCTCAGTCTTTGTATAATGGATTGTTACATTTTATCTGCTACTAAAATACACATTTACCCCCTGACAATGGGGGGGGGGCTTTGAGCGAAAAGTATTAATGTACCCACTGTTTGCAGGTGGAGTGCAGTGGACAATGTAGTAGACATTCTAAGACTATTGTTTTGGAATTCAAAGGAAATGATGTCCACGGCTATACATGAAATGTGAGGTGGATGACCGTTTGTAGTTACATGTTGTATGCAAATATATATGTTTGAGAACATATGGATAGTAACTTTGGGTTTGCCGATTATGATATAATGTGTTTTGTGATTTGCAGAAAGTATACAAGCAAGATTATGAAGCTGCCAAGAAGGATGGTTATGACTTAAGAGCCGATGCGATCCCGATCCGCAGCGCAAAGGCTTCAAGGGATATTGCCAGTGATGTATGTAATGTCTCGAGGAGTGTGTTAAGGAGATTGTGCAAAGGGCAGATTGTGACAATGTTATCACACCTCGCTTCCAACAACCAGTGACTGGTTAAGGGTGACACTACTTACAAGAGAACAACAGATAGCTCTACTCATTCTTGGTTTTGTACTCTCTCTCTCTCTGTCTCTCTCTCTCTCTCTCTGTCTCTCCCTCTCTCTCTCTCTGTCTCTCTCTCTCTCTGTCTCTTTCTCTCTCTCTCTCTTTCTCTCTCTCTTTTTCTCTTTCCCTCTCTCTCGCGCGCTCTCTCTCACGTGCACTCTCTCTCATGCGCACTCTCTCTCACGCGCACTCTCTCTCTCTTTTTCTTTCTTTCTTTTTCTTTCTTTCTCTCTCTCTCTCTCTCTCAATATATATATATATATATATATATATATATATATATATATATAGTTAATATACATAATTATAAATGCTTTTCAACCTAGCTAAACCCTATGAAATGATTATTATTATTTATTGTTTTATATAGCCCCATAAAATCTGTTTATTATAACTGGTAAATTCAATATACGTCTGAAGACTTGATCTGACCCATGGAAGCATTCGGGACATTAGATTTTACTGTAGAATGACTAAGAGTTTACTTTTGTACGTTGTATATTCTGTGAGACTGTCACAAATTTGGCAATTTTTTCTTTTGCTGTTGATCTTTACCTCCTATTCATGCAGAAATAGAATACTTGTTGATATTCTTTTTTTTTTATTCATCTCATTATAGTACAAATATAAAAGCGCCCATGAAAAGCAGAAGGGTCACTACATCGGAGCCCCCACGGCACATGATGACCCCAAGCTGATGTGGCTGATTAACTCAGGCAAACTTCCAAGCCAATTAGGATACAAAATGGATTACGAGAAATCAAAGGCCAGGATCCACATACCAGTAGATATGGTATCAATCCAAACTGCCAAACAGGTCCAGGGAATAGCAAGTGAAATTGATTATCGTCACTACCTCCACCAATGGACATGTCACCCGGATCAGAACGATTGCATACAGGCTAAGAAAGCATATGAATTACAAAGCGATGTGAGTATATGAGCTCCCAATCTCATTTGTACATGTTTTATTTATTATTAATATTATTGTTATTATTTTTGTTATTTTTATTAATATTATTATTATTATTATTATTAAACAACGTATTAATATTTTTAACATGTAGCAGACTGACGGGATTTACTGTGTACTTCGGTAATTGTGATAAAGAACTAATCAATGTACCATGCTTTGCTGTTGCAGAATGTGTATAAGTCAGACTTGGAATGGATCCGTGGCTGTGGATGGATGCCCAACGATTCCGTAGAAGTTAAGAAAGTGAAGAACGCCCAAGACATATTAAGTGAGCACCTGTACCGCCAACCAGCAAGCAACTTATCATTCACCAGCATTGTGGACTTGCCTTCCATTCTTCTGGCTAAAACAAATGCTGACCAGATCAGTCAGGTATGGTAATGGTAGTTATTACGATATCTCATTATGGTGATTTATCACAAGATTGCTTAAAACAATATAATAGGTGTGTTCTATTTTAACAGAACTCTTCTTTTGTTTTTCTTTTTTCTAAAGAGCAAATATAAAGAAGCTTGGGAGCAAGACAAGAGAACGATCCACGTGATGCCTGATACTCCAGAAATCATGCTGTCCAGAGCTAATGCTATAAATATCAGCAATGTACGTAACTCTGGGTACATATATATTAGAGAATGATGATTTTTTTCCATGTATAGTTCAATCAGTGTATAATTTATCTGTAGAATTACTATTTAAATGCAAAACTAACTTAAAAAAAAGATAAATATACTCTGTTCCACTACAAGATATATATATATATATATATATATATATATAATAAAATAATTAATTTATTTGAGTCTATGTGAAGTTGGACGACATATCAGTGTTATTTAAAGTAAATCAAAGATGTCACGTGGGAAAAAGTGATGCCATGCTTAGTGTAATAGGTTGATCAGAGCTTTTTAAGGATAAATACATATCAGTCATATGAATAATGTGTTGTTTATACTTTTTTTTACAGAAATTATATAGAGAGGGCTGGGATAAAGTGAAGATGGTCTACGATCTTAGGGCTGATGCCATCCCTATTAAAGCTGCCAAAGCTTCTAGAGAAATTGCAAGTGATGTAAGTAAACCAACTAGAAAATATATATTTAAACGTCTAATTATTAAGTGGAATCCTTCTGATTTATGTGTCCCTTTTTTTTTGTAGTATAAGTACAAGCTAGCGCACGAGAAACTGAAAGGCCACTACGTTGGCACCCCCACAGCTCGAGATGACAACAAACTAGCCTGGTTTATGCGGGCATCCAAACTTCCCAGTGACCTGGAATATAAGAAGGACTTTGAGAAGACAAAGACTAGGGTGAACCTGCCTGTCGATATGGTGTCCATTGTATCAGCCAAACAATGCCAGACGTTGGTCAGCGATATTGATTACCGGCATTACCTGCACCAATGGACCTGCCTTCCGGACCAGAATGACGTCATCCAAGCCAAAAAAGCCTACGACCTTCAGAGCGATGTACGTTTTCCCTTATCTAAGTCTTTAAATAGTACTTTTGTTCAGTAAAAAAAGTTGTTTTACTTACCCATCGCCTCACGCCAACGATAGAGAAGCCGGCGGTGTCCATAACTCGTTGTCGGAAGGGAGTATCCAACAATGTGTATGGACACTGTCGGCAAACAAAACAGGCGGTAGGTAAGCAAAAGCTTTTTTTTTCACTAGGATACTAAATATAACAATGGTGAAAAACTTACTTTATTGGCTTTTTAAGATTATACGAGAATCATAGATCTTTTGTTGATATTATTATATATTTCACTGATTTTAGTCTAAATGTAAACGTTAAGTATTGACACTGTCGTTCTTGTTTCATGTATATAGGATACGAGACTCATTTTACGATTAACATATTTCTAAAATCTATAGGCTGTGTATAAGTCCGATCTGGAGTGGCTCCGTGGTATTGGATGGATGCCCAATGATTCTTACGACGTGAAAAAGGTTAAATTTGCCCAGGACATCCTGAGTGAGGTACGGTTTAAATTCCTTCCTGTATTCTATTTAAATGTAGCGGAAAATCAGCCTGAAATAATGTTTATTAATTACATTGTAATATTTTTTTTTTTTTTTTAACAGAGGAAATACAGAACGAAGCCAGAGGCTCTAAGCTTCACGCCTGTCACCGACAGAGTGGATTATGTCACCGCTAAACAAGGTGGCGAGATTCTGAGTGACGTAAGTACTTTATATGCTATATTTTATTATGTATAATAGGACGTATCGTCAAGGTCACAAGTATCTGGATAAGCTTGAGCTGTCCGATATGCAACGTTGGTTGTCCGGCATGCTTTTGTGGTACGGCCTTATTTGGTATCATTTTGCAAAGTTTTATTTAAAAATAAAAATAAAATAGCATTTATTGAAAATAAATTATTCACAAGCAGGCCCTGACTGGCCATCTGGCACATGCCAGCTGGTGATACCCGACCGCACGATACGTGAGCATAAGAACTCGATCATATCTAGCCGTCAGTCGTACTTACTTCATTAAAGTGCCAGGGCTGCCTCATCATCCCCATCCAGCCCCGTTCCCAAGGCAATGACCGTGATTCACATGTTACTAAACGGTTTGTCTGCATTTGAATGATTTTCCAAATGAACAGCATTTTCTCCAGTGCTGAGTAAAGAATATATTGTTTTTTTTTTCAGATTAAGTACCACGAAGCTTGGAACGGCATCAAGTCAAAATACACGGCTTTAAGTGACACTCCACTGCTTGTCACAGCTCGGGAAGCAGCCAAGAATGTTAATAATGTAGGTATTCTGTGATTTCTACATGCATTTCCATCAGCGTCTCCATTCAAGAGGTCATTAGTAGTTACTGAATGGCAGGTAGTGTAGAAGAAGAATTATAATCAAAACATAGTCAATGAGATTCTTATCACGCTAATTTATTTATGATAGAAATGTTCATGGTGGAGGCAAAAAAAAATGCTACTCATATTATTTGATTAAGACAATATTCTGTAGTTTTAACATATGCTTCCTTCCTTAAATGTACATAAATGGATCAAATTAACTTCTCTTAATATAATATATCAAGTCAAAATAATAAAACATGAAAGTAAAAAAATCATTGATGTAGAAAGAAAAAATGTATTTAATTTTTTTTTAAAAATAATATTAGATAATTTAGTAGGTTTCAAAAAAAAATGTTCTGTGCGTTATACAGACTTTAACGCTTATTATTTCAGAAACTTTACAAAGAAGGCTGGGAGAATATAAAAGCTACAGGTTACCTGCTACCGAAAGACGCCGTTCAAATTTCACATGCTAAAAAGAGCGGCGATATCCAGAGCGAGGTAACGTTATCAATTACCGAGATGTGCCTTTTATCTTTCTTTCTGAAATCATTTTATTATAAATACATATATCAATCCACGCTTCTAAATAGTAGCAGAACTCCATAACTTAATTTAATTCAATTACCAAAACACATAACGGATTTATGATTTTAACGGGTAATTTTGTTTTGTTTTTAGTTGAAATATAAGGCTGATTACGTCAAGCAAAAGGGCCACTACGTTGGCGTCAAAAGCGCCGATGAAGATCCCAAACTGAAATGGTTTAAACACGCCAACCTGATTCAGAATGAAAGAGAGTACAAAAAACTTTATGAAAAGCTGAAATCAAAAGTGCATATCCCCGGAGACATGGTGTCCATTGAAGCCGCAAAACAAGGTCAGACTTTGGCCAGCGACATCGACTACCGCCATTACCTGCACGAGTGGACATGCCACCCAGATCAAAACGACTGCATACAGGCTCGAAAAGCCTACGACCTTCAGAGCGATGTAAGTCTACTCAGATTTTATTTTAAAAATAATTATAAAACAATAAAAATTATATAAAACTTTAAATTATATTTGGCTTCAAAGTAACTTCCCTGATTTCTCTGCAATTTTTTTTATTTGCCCAAACACAAGCATTTCTACGGGATTAAGGTGTAAATGATAATTATTTGGAATAAATGTCAAATAAGTGAACAGCGTTCTTTGCCATTCTAGAATATTTACAAATCTGACCTGGAATGGATTCGTGGTTGCGGATGGATTCCTCTTGACTCCGTGGAACATCAGAAAGTACGGAAAGCCCAGGAGCTGGTTAATGAGGTGCGCACAGACACACTTTATACTCTAGTTTCTCACCATTGGAAGCTTTGGTTCCACGTTGTATAACGCTGTGTTTTCCACTCTCCAGAGAGCCTACAAGAAAGACGCTATGGACAATTTCTCCAAATACTCCCATGTGGTTGACACACCACCCATCGTGCTTGCCAAGCTCAATAACATCAACCAAAGTGATGTAAGTCGTTTTGTGTCTATCCTGTATCATCTGTTGATTGCGCATTCTTCTAAGCAATGATGTTACCAATTACACTTTGCTGAATGTTCTTACCTTTGATACCTTTTGTACTTCAGCTGAAATACAAAGAAACCTTCAACATGGAGAAAGGCCAGTATATTGGTTCTGCTGAAACACCCCAGATTACTCATTCCAGAGAGATGTCTAAGCTTGCCAGCGATGTAAGTTTTTGTATTGCAAACCATGAAACATAAACCTTTTATGACATTTTAGCTCATCGACAAGAGTTAGGAGATTATTATAAGTTGAAGAAATATTGCTTGAGTAACTTCTAGATTTCAAACACAGGTTGAGAAAGGTTGAGAATATAATATGAATAAATTATTACCTAGGCATGCGATATATGAAGTAGAATATGATATAAAATGTAAAAGACAGATTGATACTCTGTATGTTGAAAGTGTTAAATTAGCGCTATATATATATATATATAATGCTTGCATCAGGTAAAGACATATATTTTGTTTAATATTTTAAATCTATGTTCTGTTTTCAGAAATCATACAAAGACTCGTGGGACAGCATGAAAGCTTTGGGTTACCAAATACCCCCAGACTACATACCTATTGTTGGCGCTAAGCATGCCAGGCTGGTCTCCAGTGAGGTAAGTGCATTATATACTATATTATTGAGACCGTTAATATCCCTATCGTATATCGATAAAACTTTTATATCTGTATTTTTTCCCCCCAGCTCAAATACAAGGAGAATTATGAACGGGAGAAAGGCCATTACCTCGCTGGAGGTCAGATCGATGATTTCCCAAGCGTTGTGAAATTGTTGGCTTTCCAGAAGATGAGGAGCCTGGTAATTTTCCTAATTACAAGACAAATACCTAGACTTTTTTTTTAGTCGACTGTATTCAGATTACGATACTTTTACTTTTATAATCAAATGGACAAGTTCTGTGCACCCAATATCATACAATGTCATTGGATGTCATGCTAATAAAAACAGATCATATGAGATGTTATTCTCAAAGGGAATGGGTTTGTATTAAGAGATGAAATATAGAAATAGAGGCATTTACAATATAATAATTGGGCAAGGGTTTGGGAGGCTGGTGATCATTCTGCGACAGGGAATTCAGAATGTAGTCATTTCTCTTTCCTCCTCCATTCTAGTTGGACTATAAAAGGTCATATGAAACGAACAAGATGAAGATCAATATCCCAGGAGATATGTTAAACAACATTCTGGCCAAGAAGTGCCAGCAGATCCTAAGTGACATTGAGTATCGTCACTACCTCCATGAGTGGACATGTCTGCCGGACGAGAGAAACGTCATTCACGCCCGAAAAGCCAACGAATTGTTGAGTGATGTAAGTAACAAGTTATCAATAGCTGGAGAAATAATGATTTGACTACCACCAGGACCACTGAAGTCCAATCATGACCTTTTCAATTAATAATTTAATTTACTTTACTAAATGGGGGTTTTAAAGGATATGTATCTACATTTATAACGTTTTACATAATCACATGAATGCGCAGTTCTGCAGATTTACAATAACAACTAAATTTACTAAAACTGTAATTACCGTATATAGAATTTAGTCATATTATATTTTAGTAATAAAGTTAATTTGAATATTGATATGAGTCATTCACTTCTTTATTTGCATTATGTTGGGTTGGGTATTGCGAGTTATTAATTATATTCTTTTTATTTTTTAGGTATTCTACAAAGATGATATGAACTGGTTGAAGGGCATCGGATGTTACGTCTGGGACACTCCAGAAATCCTACGTGCCAAGAAGTCATACGACCTTCAGAGCCAGGTAAGGAGTTATTTTAGAGATAGTTGTGTTCATATTGCTATATACAGAACAAACATCATATTTTGAAGGATTAAAACAAATTATCTTTTCTTTTTAACCCCTGCATAGATCAAATACACATCTGGTGGGAAAGAAAACCTGCCGAATTACAGCGTTGTTACAGACACTCCTGTATACGTGACCGCTGTTCAGAGCGCCATTAACGCGAGTGACGTGAGTAGTTAATGGAATACTATGGATGCGTATGACATGGGTCACCGATATCTGCGGCTTACCCTTATCTCAACCTGTCCAATTTACAGGTGAAGTACAAGGAGGACTTCCACAAAAACAAGGATAAGTACACAACGGTTCTAGAAACCGTGGACTACAACCGTACACAGAACCTCAAGGACCTGTTTAGCAACGTGAGTACAAATGGGAGACCTTAAGATAAATCACGGGTTATATGGCAAAATATTTGGTCGAAATGGAAAAATATTTACAGAAGGGAATGGCAGGGAGAAAAAAGATTCAGGGAGAAAGAGAAAATAATAGAATGAAGAAAGAGAAAAGAAATTAAATGTACTTATTTAACACTGATTGATAATAAGGAGCATGTGTTACAAATATCCAGTAATTTGGGGAGAGTTTATTATAGCCGGTTTCTCTCATTCACCAATTTTCCGTTAAGTAAAGCTATAGAAGGATCAGGTTGAGCCCATTTTCACACAAAATAAAAAGTTTAAAAAACAAACATTGGGCCAATAATTGTTTAATATTCTGAAACCTAGTAGATCTGTTCTGTGATATTAGATTAAAAACAATAATTCTGTGTTGTACTGGCCCATTTAATCTAATCTGCATGTTCGATTTTTTATAAAGAAGACCTGATATTTCCATGCAAACATTTACTGTATTTATATATACAATGCCTGCAGAATTTGTACAAACAAGCATGGGATCAAGTAAAGGCTACAAGTTACCAGCTGCCACCTGAGACGGTTGCGTTGGCCTTTGCAAAACGGAACAAACACATGGCCAGTACGGTAAGTGTTTCTTTAGCGCGTATTACTGTTATTGAACAGCTTTTTAAATATTTACGTATTGAAACATAGTAGAAAATCCAGTCTGCTTGGATGTAAATGATCCGCTGTTGACCATACTTCTCCATTAATGCTTAGACCCATAGCTTTCATTTCTAACCCCAAAATCAAACAAATTAAGTGATTTTTTTTTCCCCTTTACGTATTCAGCTGAAGTACCGCGAGGAATATGAGAAGTTTAAAGCACTTTACACTTTACCACGGGGTATTCAGGACGATCCAAACACCGCAAGATGTCTTAGAGTCGGCAAGCTTCCTCTGGACGTGAGTAGAGCCTTTTTCATAACACGTCGACAGATTTTTAGAACTAAGCCGGCCTGGATCTACTACGTTGCCTCCTAAGCCGCCGAGCTACTGGGGGAACTACGTAAAAACAAAGTTCATCGAAACTAAGGATATTTCAGATTTTCTCAGCCATACAGAATATTTCTGTAAGGCAACAATTCTGGTGTTTTATTATAATGTATAATAATTATTATATTATTATTATTATTATTAATGATAGCAGACACCTGAAATATGGATATAATATGTTGAATGTTAAATAATAACATGATATAGAACACAATAGGTGTGCAGCTATATAAATTTCCAACGTTGCTCCTTTTCCAGCGTCTGTACAGAGACGTATATGAGAAGAACAAGATGAAGATTCACATCGCGCCCGACATGATGGAAATCATTTCTGCCCGGGAGACACAGAATAAAGTCAGCAACATTGATTACCGCAAATATCTCCATGAATGGATCTGCTTGCCCGATCTCCAGGTTTACGCGCACGCGCGCAAGGTCAACGATCAACTCAGCGACGTGAGTTTCTTTATACCTGGAACTTTGTCCTAGTTAATAAAAAAAACAATATTCCCACAAGCAGGAGACCTTATGACTAATGTGTTCGTTTCCTAGTTGGGTATATAGACTGCTTTTTGTATTGATTAATTTGTGGCTATGGATTTTCCAGAAATAAACGGCGTATTATCACTTTTATTTTCCATTCCAGATCGTATACAAGGATGACCTGAATTGGCTTAAGGGGCTTGGATGCTTTGTTTGGGACACTCCTGAAATTCTTCATGCTAAACATGCATATGACCTCCGTGATGACGTAAGTAGAATTTTCTACAAGAGATAGGACTTTTGGGTAACTTTGTCCTATGGAACTTGGTTCGGTGATGTTCCTCTTTAGCTGAGCGTTTGAGCAAAATCCTCATTTGATCGATAATGGCTTAATGTCAAGACCATTCAGGGGGATAGATGATTGAGAAAGTCTCCGGCTTACTGACCCAAATGTATCCTCTTTACAGTACAAGTACAAGGCGCAAGCTAAGGAGTTGAAGAAAACATACACTTCAGTATTGGACACTCCACTTTACCTCCAGTCTAAAACCAGCGGCCAGCAGAGCAGCGATGTGAGTATCTGTCTGTTTATTACCTCGAATCACATACGGATATCCGCGCATATGGTGGAGCATTTGAGTAAATTCTGGACACCCCCGATCACTGAAGATCAGAAATATGGGAATAGAGAGGAGATCCTACAATGAATAAAAGGGACCCATGATGTATGTGTAGAGCGGTTACATATAGTGTATATAGTGTGTTTATTTGGTATTCATTTTATTGAAGCTAACATGGGCTCAAGCTCTGGATCGTGTGAAACCAAATCAACATCTTTGATCACGGGAATTGGTTACCATCCGCTGGAAGAGAATTATGGGAATCGTATTTTACTAGGTGGATTGTCAGCTCTGTGTACGAAACTCTATAACACATGATGAACGGACTGAGATACAGACCAACTGGGCTAATATTGTGGGCTTTTTCTTACGGTGACAGAATGAGTTGATGTTTTTTTTTTGTCATTCGTAGGTTTTGTACCATTCAGATTATGAACATAACATCCGAGGCAAAGTTGCTTCAACCACAACAACAGTTGATTTGGATAGAGCCAGGAATGCTAACAAGATACAGAACGAGGTATGGGAATCCTACCATTACTCTCTCATTACAAGTTTACCGAGTATTATACTATTAATAATCCATAGTTTAGGTTAGGTTTATTGTATTAAGGTTACATTTCACTTTGCTTACTCTCTCTTTTTATCCTATAACAGAACATGTATCGTGAAGCTGGTGTCAAGTCGCTTCCTAAGGGATACAGTCTACCCAAAGACACCCCACTTATTGTTCAAGCCAAGAAAGCCCAGGCTATTGGAAGTGATGTAAGTGAGGCCATAACTCCTATCCCCCTTCATTCCTCCCTCTCTTTTTATGTCCGTGGTCTTGTCTGTTTTGGGGTATGAGAGAGCGTGGTAGATAGATGGAACAGAAGCGGTAGATACAGTAAGAGAATGTAAACATTCAGGGATAGGTATAAAGCTATCCCGAATTTAAGACAAGACCAAGGACTGATGGATATGGGCAAACTAGATGGGCCGCATGGTACTTACCTACGGTCACGTTCTATGTTTCTATACTGTCTAATGCCCTGGGCAAGCTCTCTGCTCCTACCATGGATTATAAGAACATACATACTGTAATTCTCTATACTGTGGAAGAAGTAAGAATAGCAAGAAAATTATTTTTATGTTATGAATCAAACTATTTTTTGTCTTTTTTAGCTAAAATATAAAGAAGTCTATGAACACCTGAAGGCCAAATCCTACACTCTGGGACCGGACAACGTCAGCTCAGTAAACATCAAGAATGTGAACAAGATCCTTAACGAGGTATGAAGTCTCCGGGTGTTTCAAAGCGTTGGGGATGATGGGGAAGTTTGGAATGATGCAGATTTAAGGTTTAATCGTTTGATAGATAGCTAAAAACACGAGCAGCCCTCATCCCACCATGGATTAAATTCCACCAATTACTATGTACAAAAATAATTAATTCTAACTGCCCTTGCACCTGGCTTACGGAAATCAACTCTACCTTAGTGGGTAATTTATGAAAGGATCATCAAAGTTTTTTGTACTGTGTGTTTCAGAGGCTGTACCGCCAGTTATATCACAAACAGAAGGACAAAATCCACACCACGCCTGATACTCCAGAAATCCGCCAAGTCAAGGCCACCCAAGAAGCCATCAGTGATGTAAGATTATTTCCGGTGTTTTATTAATGCCATCATATATTGCCGCGACGAACCCTTACATCATTCTGCATTCATTTATATTTCATCAGCTGGTCTACAAATCAGACTACTTCAAGCTACAAGGACATATGATCTCCATGCCATACACCCCACAAACCATTCATTGCCGCTACGTAGGAGAGATAACCAGCGATGTAAGTATTTGAATAAAGATTCCATTGAAGTATTCATCTATGTGTTTACAGAAATAATATGTATCCCTCATTCTTTGGGATTAAGAACTAAGCTTCTTAATAACAGAAGATGTACAATATATATATATATATATATATATAATATATTGAGATTCCAACCCTTAGGCCAATTTAAAATATTCCTCTTTCTTAGATAGACTTTCAGGAGATGGAGTTTACTATTAGACCGTCAAAAAAAATGTGTGCTGAAATATCTATTAACAGCTATAAAAGAACTTGGTTAATTAATTTACAGACCCCTTAAAGCACATTTCATGAATGCGTAAAATGTGTAAATTGCTAATACTAACCTTTTCTTTTTGATTTGAATATCTAGAACAAGTACAAGGAAGACTTGCAGTGGCTGAAGGGCTTAGGATGTTTCCTCTATGACACACCAGATATGGTGCGCGCCCGGGACTTACGCAAGCTTTGGGTAGGTTGACCTTTTTTAATTAAATATTTTATATTCTCTTTAATAAAGTAGACTTCAAGACACAATATTTTAAATAATAATAATACTAATACCTGCATTCTTAAATGTAGAGCACTTATCTTATCTACTTTTCTAATGGAATACTAAATAAAATATTCACAGACAAGATCGTAAAGATTAAGCATGAAACTATAACGAAAGAAAACGACAATGATATAACATATAATAAAAAACACGTAATTATAATCAATACATCTAACTAATCTTCCAGACTACATATTCCTGTGTAATTCGGCCAAATCATTTGATAAGCAACCCTTTATAACATTTTGATATTAAATGGGCGATGTCATGGAAAAAGGACATTCTGCTGAGAAGTTAAGATTTGCCCAAAAAACATAAAAAAGCAAAGCAAAACTTAACTTCTTAAGGTTTTTTGTATGGTTTTCCCTTTTCTATGTGCCTTCTGTCTAAAAAAATTGAGTTTTTTTCTAGTCCAACTATCTGTACAAAACTCCAGCCAAGAAGATGCTGGATAAATACAGCGTGGTGCTGGATACCCCCGAGTACCGAACCGTCCAGGAGTTAAAGACGCACCTGAGTCAGGTAAGTCAATATTTTTATAAATCTTTTTCATGCCAATTTAATCCTTTCCTGTATTATTTCCAGAAAGTTTCCTAACGGTAGAAAATTAGGTTTAATGATATAATAGCCATTGCATCTCGTCATGACAAAAATATAGTATATTTTTCTTAAATTTAAAAAAATAATAATTCAGCCTGTGGAGGGTAGGGGGCTTTGTGGCCACAAACATGCCGGGGTTATAATGCCACTGCTTTGGTACAAACATAGAAAGGCTTCTTTCTTCCAGCTTTTCTGGACTAGGACCAACAAGCTGTCTGTAGCTTGTAAGACACACAGGGCTGCGTTAACAATCACCTGTTTTGAGTCTATTACTTAGTATTAAATGCAAAGAAACGTTTCCAACAATAAAACACAAAGGGTGACCAAAAATGTTACTTTCTTATAAATTAAAAGCCATAAACACTGCAATGTATTACCCATACGTATGATGAGTCATGTTATCAATGGCAAAAAGCGTTAAAATGTGTTTATCCTTTATTTGTCTTCTAGTTTGTATACAGAGCAGCAGGCAATAAGCAGAAGTCCATCTATACCACCGTTCTCGATACTCCAGATCTCCTGAGAGCCAAGAAGGGACAACAGATTCAGAGTCAGGTGAGAATTAGGATTTGGGGCACTTTAACTATTTTATTCGATTGATAATTGAACAGGATTTGAACTGGTTTGAAATCCTAATTAATTAAGTCTCTCAAATGTATATATATACACGCTACCGTTCAAAAGTTTGGGGTCACTTAAACTTGGATTAGCAAACACAAAGTGCCATTGGAACACAGGAGTGATGAAGGAGTGATGGGAGTGATAAAGCGCCTCTTTACACATATGAATATATTCCATTACAGGTCATCTACAATAATCATTTATTTTTATTTCTTTTTACAGTATTTGTATGTAGAAGTTGCTTCAAAGGAGAGGCCAATTCATCATGCTGATGGTCAGACACCCATCCTCAAGCTCGCTAAACATGTGAAGGATTTCGTTAGCGAGGTAAGAAGATGATCAACCTCGGTAACCTTATTCGGATCTGATAACCATTCTCTAGTAAACAATCCTAAATACATCCCAGGCTTTATAACTCATCTACTCCAAGAACCATAGTTGGAGTGTTATGGAAGAGCATTCTAAAAAAGATTCAATTCACTGTATTGCCCTGAGATATAATCCAATCCAAAAGTGATTATTTAATTAAATAAACGTGTCAAGTAAAAAATGTTGTGGGGTTAGCTGGTATACCATCTTGGGGTAACCTCATATATCAGGTCAGTTGCAGGGAGATCGCAAAGGGCTTGCGTCCCAGACCAAGTTTTGATCATTATGGAAGGAGCTAAAAAAACGTCAAAAAAAGCAAACAAAATATTGTTTGAGAAATAGAGAATTCGCCTATTTTAGGTGCGGATGAGACAGCTTCAGGCACCAACATAATATTATTCAGCTAGAACTAGCTTTCTTAATTACATATTTTGATTATGATACGTATGTCACATTGTCATTTGTTTTCTCTTTGGATATATTTATATTTGCATTTAATTTATTATTATAATATTTTCTTTATTTTTTTTCCCCAGAAAAAATACAAAGCGCAGTATGAAAAGCTGAAGCACAAATATACTAGCGTTGCTGATACTCCCATTATTTTACGGGCAAAGAAAGCCTACTTTAATGCCAGTGATGTAAGTCTACACCTAGTTTCATGCACGGATTACAGTATATTGTATGTCTGTCTGTCCACCCCTTTTATATTCGGTCTTTTTTTTTTGGTGTATTATGCTGTGATTTTTCCTTTCTGTGCCGCTGTGTATATTTTAGTTAATTCATACATTTAGTCATTGTAGAATATATTAGGGGTGAATTTCCTTGTTTATTACTCACACAATGACATGTTTTCTGTTCTCTAGCTGAGATATAAAGAAACATTCGAGAATGCCAAGGGCAAATACCACACCGTGAAGGATGCACTGGACATCGTTTACCACCGAAAGGTCACCGATGACATCAGTAATGTAAGTCATGAATAAAGAGTCACAACTCTTCGCAATAATCGAAAGCATCTTTTTATTGTGTCGCCAAGGAACAAAAAGGCAAAGTATCAACTCTAGTCTTTGTCAGACGTAATAGTGTTTGTGCTAGAGGGTATAAATAATGTAAAACATTCACATAATTAAAATCACATGTTTAAAGTGAAAATCCATATAAAATCCATATAAAAGCCCATATAAAACAGTACAATAAAAAATAATCAAAGTATCAGCAAAACTACCAGTTCTGAAATGCAAAGTCGTTTCTTTAAATCTTTTCTTAATGCAGAATTTCCTGAATATATACAATGTTGCTATTAACACCACAATAACTAAATAGCTACAGTATAACAAAATATCTCACTGATGACCATCCAATGAATGTCATTAAGTAATCCAACAGACAATAACTAGATCTCAGTTGTCTTTATTAACTCAAAAAGATCCTAACATAAAATGTGCAAAAATAGGAAGATCTACCCCGTCCTTACTAATCACTGACTTATGTTTAGAGAAATGATCCACAATTCTAAGAATGATCTCTTTTGACAAGCGTCTCCCCAAAAAAGAGTCACGGGTGTAATCGTTCTTAATCTCATAGTACCGTGCAGACAGAGGATGAATTAATACACTACCCCCAAAGATGGAGTTCCAAGACGCATAATTTTACTAAGGAAAAGTACCCTTTTTGGGCCAGTTACCTTACAAGAAAGTTATTAGTAGTTCTTCCCTGTCTGGAAGACGTCCAAGATTGTAAGACAACTTCAGGTATATCAGGATAAGCATCACATAGAAAGTAGATGGTTTTATTTGGTCAATAGGTTTGACATACAAATCCGTCAATTACTTCTCCCACAAGCCATAAAAGTCATACTCCAAAAAAACATTATTTACGGATGACGAATATTTGACGGCTGGTAATTTAACAAAATCAAACAAGGGCTCCAATCCCCTGTCACAATAACAAGATGCTGTAGCTCCATCGATGATGGACCAAAGAAAGGAGGGTATGGGAATAGACCCAATGCTCTTCAAACATCAACACGTACAAACCTGGCCACGTTAAAACCAATTGCTGCCCCGTGTATTTGTAAAAAGAATGAAACTGAAAGCATAAAATAATTATTTTCAAGAACCAAATGTTACCTTAAAAGAGGTAAAGAAATAATAAAAAATCATGCTATATACCCCGATTCAAACTAAGTTTGTTCAACAGCCCTGATACCCTCTGCATATCTGATATAGGAAAAAGAAGAATTCCGACATCCACGAGTAATTGTTAGCTATTAACTCACCATTTCATGACACAATAGATTTCGCATGATGTCATACTGGTTACAAACGACTTATAATGGAGTTTTATATTTCCTTTTTTTAGGTTAAATATAAAGAGAAGTACGTCAGCCAGCTTGGTATCTGGAGATCCATCCCAGACGATCCTAATTTCTACCACCATCGTGCGGTTACAGATTCAGTCAGCGACGTATGTTTGTTGCTTTAATTTCTCACTTGTATGTAATTGTATTTTCACAGATATTTATTTAGGTTTAACCGATAAAGTACCCAGAGTAAAACACAACTAAATGTAAATGATATTATAAGGCAGGTTGGATTATATCTGCTAGAAGAAAGAACCAGCCCCTCGAATTAAGACAGGACGGCCTGTCGCTGCCAATTATATGGTTGCTATTTATGTGAAAAGTTTTATTTTTAAAATAACCTTTATAATGCATTTTTAAATTGTGATATTTAATTAAGTTATTTAATTGTATTATTATTATTATTATTATTTCAGTAAATTCACCTACAGTGTAAAATAGTGAGGTTTAAAATTCTCTACTGTTAAATTTAGGATAAATGTGATTTTATTTCTACATACCACCTTTAACAGTGCATAATAATCATAATTAACTCATGCAGCAGCAGCACAATGAACATAGTAGGGGTAAGAAAACAGGCTTCATCTTAATTATTTATACATTGGGGTTTTTTTCTCTACAGTTCAAGTACAAAGAAGACTTGACATGGATGAAGGGACTTGGCTGTTATGCTTGGGACACACCGGACTTTACCCTTGCAGGACAGAATAAGTCATTGTACAGTATGGTAAGCTTAGTGCTACACGAAAGAAGGAGGGTGACGGCATCAATCCAGATGTGTCGGGACAGCGTGGATTACACCGACGTGCCTCTTTAAGAAAAATTGGCCTGGAATATAGATATTGAAACTGAAGTTTTACTCGTCTCTCAGTCCCCATAGAATGTTGACGTAATGTGTAAAAGGCATAGTAATGTAACGTTCCATACCATAAACCTTATATCTTTTATTAGATGAGATATAAATATATTAGCAATAACCTTATAATGCATAAAGTGTACATTAAAGGCAGTACTGATACATATATGTCATCTAATTTATTTGTCTACTCTTATAATCAGACTAACTTTATTTTCAGCCTTGGAGATCTTTACCTTTTTTTTGTCCAAAATATATAGAAATGCCCAGGAATAACTTTTTACTTGTTCATCAAAAAAGCATTGAGTATATTCTAGATTTTTAGCTATGGCACCTAGAACCCTGAGGGTTGCCTCATTACTCTATGGTAATTTTTTGGTAGTAGTGTAATTGCATTCCTTTTTATTATCCCACAGTACAAGTACAAAGAGTCATTTGAAAAGACGAAGTCTAAATTCAAGTACACATCTGACACCCCTCTGCTCAATCACTTCAAGTACGCAACACAGCTGCAGAACGAGGTAAGGTAACCACTTATGTGTAAGAATAGGGGTAACGGAATTTTTAGAGTCACCTAGAACACAAGATTCTAGATCAGGCCTGTCCGTGCGTAGACCATCAGGTCAGGTACTCCCCACAAGGGATTTTATATCACCCCAGGGCCTTGTATGTTTTATATTTTAAACTTTGTTTTTAAATATTTGCAACATGTTTTACAACTGGTCCATACATTAGGGAAAAAGAAAAAGAAAAGAAGAATAAAGAGCTTTGTAGAAGGCTGGTTCCCATGAAAAATAATATTTTTCTATTAACAAAGTTTAAAAAAAGTTAAAGCAACATAAAAAAATTTGCTTTACGATTTTTTTTGCTCAATGTTAAGTTTTGGGACAGCCCCGTAGATAAGACACATTTTAAAGAAATATTTTTAGTTTAAAATGCAAATAGTTATTTGACATTTTTTTATATTTGAATACAATGCAGATTGTCACAGGTTAGAAGGAAGCTAACGGACCCTCTTTACCTAAAGCGTTGGTTCGTCAGTTCTAGTTTTGTCAGACCCTTTGAATGTGGGAGCTACATAAATAATTGGAGCAATAATAATAATAATAATAATCAATATTATAAATATCAATAATAATAATTCTCAAAGAAATTAAAACAGTGCCATTTGCATGTGTGCTACATGATACTTACAAAAGGGCTTTATTCACTTGATCTATACATTTGTATTTGTTTAGTATATAGTATGGACCAAAGAAAGAGACGCATTAAAACATTTTTTTTTAATCGGTATAATGATTAAATGTATACATTGTCTCAAACAAAGTATTCTTAAATACAGCTCTATTGGTACCTTGTAATCACATTCTATATTTCTTTTTTCAGGATATAATTCAAGGTTATCTGTATCTACGTTTTAATTTGTTTTTCTCCTCCCGTAAATGCATTTTATGAATCCCCGCTTGTGCCTTATGAAGTTATGTCCTTTAGCCCGTATCAATAACGTTACCGATTACGAAATGTAGTGTCTTACTCCAATAATTTATAAATGATGTGCTGTTCTGAGCAGAAATTATACAAAGCTGACTATGAGAAATGGAAAGGTCACTACAGTGTTGTGGTGGATGACCCTAGACATCTTCTGGCTAAGACTTCAAGTGAACAGATCAGCCAGGTACCATTGTTGCCTGGTTTAAGGTTTCGTGTTCTGTCTGTGTAAGATGTCCGCAGACAAAGATGTCTTCTGCTCGGGTCTACTCTTATTGCCACTCAAGTGTCTACGCATATTTGAGCGAGCCTTTAACAGCTACACGTGCAACTTACCTGTGGCAAACTATGGCCTTCAACCCTATGGAAAATAATGGCAAATAGGGTAAACCAATTAACGGAAAATTATACTATAACTATATATATAGCAGAAGTACTCAAACCAGTCATGAAGCTGGTCTACCGGAGACTCTAGATTTAGACATCACCCTCTAGCTTTATGTAAAACCAGAACTAGAGGGGATCCTTTCAGGGCCAATCATATATTGGAGAAAATAGGCAACCCCATCTTTAAAGTAGTTCATTTGAAAAGTTTGGTTGTTTAAATACCCTTTTGCCTTGTTTTGCCACGGTGTATCTTGGCACATGTAGCAGTTCTTCTGGCTATATCCCTTTACACACGTCAAGGGGTCTAGTGCCGTCTTACATGTCTTTCTCTGTACTTCGTTGGTCTTTGCATGCACAGAAAAAGTATAAATCTAGTGCCAAGAGGTGGCTGCAACATGGGTGTAACGAAATACGTCGACCTGAGGTGTTACGGGCTCTTCACAACACAAGAATGTGGAGTCAGGTAATAAAAGGCACCGCCGGTCCGCTGCGGCTGCCATAAGCTACTACCCCGCTCTCAGCCGCTAAATGCCGCGCACACCGTGTTAGTAACGCAATATAGTATAAACTAATATTACTTTAGTGAGACCCCCGGAGGAAAGGGGAGATCAGGTGCAACTAACCCTGCATAGCGCACACTGTTAAAAAAACACAACAGCGTAGAAAGAATGCTGCGTGCATAACAACTAGGTTTCAACATTCAGAAAACTCTCTGTTCCCATCCTATCCTCTCTAAAACCAGTTCGATGCAACCCACTTAGAGACCCCCCTATGGTACAGAAAGCATTTCAATAGACTTTAGGAAGGCAAAGTCACAAGAAGTCAAAACGTTGCACGATCCCTTAGAAGATGGGTGCGAAAAATGGGATAAAACAAGTAAAACCACTATTACTGCAAAGTATAAATGATTTGGCATCATAATGTGACATCAAAAAGATGATATGAGAATGAAAAGCAGAACAAAAAAGTTGAACTTTCTTCTGTATAAGAAACCCTCACCCGTCCTGCTCCCGTGGCTCCTTTATCCATCATCCCCATAGAGTAAAACAATCAAATATCAAAGTTCTCATTTTAAATACCAACATAACGTAACCAAAATGAATCGAGAGCTGCTTAAGAAGCTCTACATGACATGTCGACACCTTGCATTCCCATCTGTAAAAAAGGGGAATATTCACTAAGGAGCGAAACAGAGTCCAGCTGAGTTGTGTTACTCCATCATGCTGTGACATAGCACAGGTCGGAAGGCGGCATGATAGTTAATTGTGTTATCCGAGTCCGAGAGCCCTTGTGTTCTGTTCGTCACATAGGAGAGAGCTCTCGTAGTACAGCTTAGATTATTGCTACCCATTCGCACTCGTCTCGGAGGGTGATTTTGTCTAAATTGGGTGGAATCAGACGGCAGAACTACAACGGAGTAATCAACCTTCCTAATCAACGGCCAAATGGAACGGACATAAAGCTCTTCCCGCGGGAGAAGAACAGCGACCGGTTAACATCACTCCGTATTCAGCAGGCAGATATTTCTAACTATATATCTATATATCGCATGCAAACTCTCTGTCTATTAACCAGACCTCTGCTTTTTCTCCGCGTCTCACTGTACAGAATTAACCCTGTGTCTGCCTGTGTGTGAATATTCCCAGCATGCTTGGAAATATTTTTGCAAAATATCTTTATTTCTGATTAGGAAATGATTTCTGATCCCTGTTGCAACAAGAAATAGAATAATTAGACACATAATGAGCAAATCACAATAAATGCACATATTTCATCTATTTTATATATTCCATGACACACGAGTCATATATTTAAAATATTTTTCTACCTTATTATGCATTAAGTGCACATATTTGTCCCACATATACTATTTACGCCTATGATTTCCCACTTACAGCATAACTCTGCTGACACACAAATGCCAATAATATTCAGACGTTACATACATGTCATTTTACACATGTATGTAGCAGACAGCCCAATAAAACACGTACATAGTCATGCCTTGGTGTCATAAGCTGCGTGTCTGACTGTCTGGTTCTCTTGTTAGTGGAGATATAAGGAAAACTATGAAAAGTTGAAGGACAAGTACACATCCGTTGTGGATACCCCAGAAAATCAGAGAGCGCAAAAAGCTGGCAAACAAATCAGCGACGTGAGTATCTTCTACGACAACCTCTAACGTTATCTTCGGGTTTTTGTACGGTTCATGAGTTTATTTTTAACGGGACTATTAGGGCTATTAAATGATCAAATCAAAGATTCTAAACCCAGAATTATACCTTTTCCTCCCGCAGATCGTTTACAAAATGGAATACAACAAACTCAAAGCAAAGGGATATACATCGATCCACGACACTCCGATGTTACTGCATGTGCGCAAGGTCAAAGACAGGATCAGCGATGTGAGTATTGTGGAGCCGTGCATGTGAGACAAGGTCCAAGGAGGTCTCCAAGAGTCACAGAACCTTGGATATTCTCTTAGCATGTTATTTATTATATTTTTGGAGAAACCCATGCAGGATTATGGCCCTCGGTACCACTCTGACAGCGAGATATATTGTTTTAAATTAAAAGACAAAGCACCCTAAAAAAGAGAGATAAAAAACTGCCATGCTACCCTCACTGCCTGGGGTTATGACCAAGGAGAGATACAGATACCATTCGTCATGGGACCTTTACGTTCCCAAGTAATAAGTAAAATGGACGGGAACCTACTAATTTTCCTAGCACCGTGTAATTCCAAAATGATGATGTGAGAATAAAAGATCAGTTCCCGCAGAACTCCTATGTAGCAAAGATTCACATCATTGATGTCGTTCAAACCATTTGCGATGTTGGTCGTTGGAAGTCATGGAAGTCTTCTTGGTGAAAAAGTCCACTAACTACCCTTTGCGACACGGAATAGCCGGTGTCCGTTCACCATTCATTTTCCAGTGGGTATGCTAGTTGGTTTAATTTACAAAAAAAAACTGTTGCTTATGGGGCTTTTTGTGATTTTTTTTTTATAGCTGAAATACAAGGAGTTGTATGAAAAGAGCAGAGGACACTGTACGATGGGATCAGATGCTGTCCAGATCAAGACCGCAAAGAACGCCTACAAATCAATCAGCAACGTAAGTTCCCGTGAACGTTTATCCGGGTGGTTTTTGTGGGTTTTTTTTGAATAAGTGCATAATTGATGAACCTTGTCATAACGGACAAATGTCTCTTTTGCCAAATATTCCTATAAACAGCTGGACTACAAGAGGAAATACGAAGCAAACAAAGCCCATTGGCAGTGGACCGTGGATAGACCAGACTTTATGCAGAATGCCAAGGCATCTTTACAGCAGAGCGATGTAAGAGACCGACCTACTTCTCCTGCGCGTGGTCTTAATACACAGTAATGTATGAACGTTACACACCGCTGCGCATCATTACAGAGCATTATTATTCCATAACGTGGTGTTCATAAGGGTTACGCAAGAAGCGTATATATACTCCTGTAAAACAATACAGAAAACAAGACAAGATTATTAGTCTTATTAGAATATTAGACGGTGACGCTCTGAACAACTTTGTAGCGACGCACAAAAAAGCAGTAGGTTTAGGTATTTAATGAACTTATAAAATAATAATACGTTGAATAATTCAAAATCACATAAGAAACTGCAATCTAACTTGTTGTTCTGCTGTGTTTAATTTATTTACTGTCTGCTTTTTGTCAGTACGAGTACAAGCTGGACAAGCAATTCCTGAAAGGATGCAAACTATCTGTCACGGATGACAAGAATACAGTCCTGGCATTGAAGAATAACCTAATGAACAGCGATGTGAGTAACTTTAAGCTAAAAATTATTTTGGGGGACAATTGAAGTATTTCTCTTTCCAGTTAACTTTTGTTGTGAAACCATTAAAAAATAAATAGTTTGTGTCAAGTATTGTTAGTATTACTATCAAGAATGGTGGCAATCGGAAGAGTAGCTGCAAATAGAGCCCACAATAACCTGCATTCCAACCCCTGGGTCCTGTACTTGGTGGCCCCTTGGACTATGAATGTTCAAGCTGCCGGGCAGCAGGTAAATATCAATTCCATCAGAGGTACAGATGTGGCCGCTGTCTTCCCAACCACCATGTATAAAGGCTGCTCCTTGTACTGAAAAGTATATGAGGAAGATGGGACTCAAACTCTGAGGGCTTTCACCTATTATCATGTTATTGTCCACGGTAACATTTTGGTTGTTTTTACAGGTGAAATATAAGAAGAAATATGAGAAAGGAACGTATCAAGGAGAATTTGGGGCTGTTCCAGATACACCTCAGATAATCCATGCCAAATCTGTCAGTGGTCTTGTATCCGAGGTGAGGCCTATTGAACACTGGGGATAATGGGGCTTGTAGTTGAGACTGGCTATTCCTGACATAAAAGTGAAATAAGAAAATTAAGACATCCTCTGTATGCTTTTCAGAATAAGTATAAGGAAGAAGTCAAGAAGCACCTGCCCCATGGCTCTTTTACCACCCTTCCAGAGACACGGGACACGGTCCATGTCAAAGAGGTCACAAAGGTTGTCAGCGAGGTAAGAATGATGTACAATATGAGGAAAATGCACCAGGGAGTATCCCATAGAATTCATATTATAGAATCCAAAATAACCTTTGTTTAAGTTGTGATACCAGGTTTGTGTTGGATAACAATCTGCCATTTTTATTGTTAGAAACACTACAAAGAAAAGTTCCAGAAGGAGAAAGGCAAATCAAACTACTCGATAATGTTTGAACCACCAGATGTAAGACACGCCATGGATGTCGCCAAGGTTCAAAGCAATGTAAGTGGTTAGGCAATAAGGGAAACAGTTGATTAACCAACAGAAACAATATAAGAAGTGATTGTTTATTAATATGTTACTCATTCTAAACGTTATATCCATATAATAAACAGATACATTGGGTGACTCGAAAGAAGCGTGTTATGATGTAACAAAACGTTTAAGGACGTGTCTCCTTCTTCGCCTGTGTCATCTTAAAAAGGATGTGTCCTGTGTGTGTAGAATGTAAAATTCACTCTATATTCTAAAAGAGGAATTACAAGTACATTTATTTTGTAATAAGAAACAATCAAGTTTCTTTATGTTCAACTTGCTGGTCCACATTCTGCCACCATTTCATAAAGAGGGAAAGCCACCAATTGGTGAGGACTATACTCAGCTGCCCACGTTCTATGCTGCCGAGTCTTAGAGGTTACAGAGGTCAAGTATGGCCAAAACATGGGTTTGAATGTAAATATAGTGAAAGTAACACTTTTATTTGAATAACTGATATTTGGACTCAGGTGCGGTTTCATTCAGTGCGTGTAAAGATGTATAACTATGTATGTTTTGCATTAGGTTGCATACAAGAAACATGCCAAAGCTAATCTTAATTACACCAGCATCGCAGACAGGCCCGATATCAAGAAGGCAACACAAGTGGCCAAGTTAGTCAGCGATGTGAGTATTTGTTTTGCATTTCGAACTTTCTGACGACCAGGTGGGGTTAGTAGTGCATCATTACCTAGCGTCCCAAGCCCTCCTGTATAGACATGTCCATAGCTTGTTTGGTAACACTACACATGTGTTTCGCTATTCAGATTCAATACAAAGCCAAAGCTCGCGAGGAACAGGGGCGAGGTATCACCACGCTCGGACGTCCAGACATTGAATTGGCTCAGGAAGTGTCCAAACTCACCAGTCAGGTAAGAACGCTGGGAATGGTCGTGTGAGGCGTAGTCCATAGAAAATGTCTTTATGAGACAGCAATGCTTTTAACAAATTAACATATCACTGGTGCTTATCTGTAATACAGAAATTATAATAGATCTGTGCGCCAATGGTTAAAAAAAAATCTCTGCCTCCACAAGCACCCATCTCTCTCTACAAGCACCCATCTTTCTCCACAAGCACCCATCTCTCTCTACAAGCACCCATCTCTCTACAAGCACCCATCTCTCTCTACAAGCACCCATCTCTCTCTACAAGCACCCATCTCTCTCTACAAGCACCCATCTCTGTCCACAAGCACCCATCTCTCTCTACAAGCATCCATCTCTGTCCACAAGCACCCATCTCTCTCTACAAGCACCCATCTCTCTCTACAAGCACCCATCTCTCTCCACAAGCACCCATCTCTCTCTACAAGCACCCATCTCTGTCCACAAGCACCCATCTCTGTCCACAAGCACCCATCTCTCTCTACAAGCACCCATCTCTGTCCACTAGCACCCATCTCTCTCCACTAGCACCCATCTGCTGCTCATTCAGCGGTCCATCAGTGCACTGGGAATGCTGTGTTAAACCCAGTCATAACCCAATGCTTCCCAAGGTCTTAAGGAATGACCCTGTGCTCCACTATGCCACATGGAATAAGAGTGGGGGAGATTTTGCCCCATGGATCTGGGGTCTCACACTGTGACCTCAGCAGTTTCACCAGCGTTCCAAATTTACATCAATGCACTAGTCTGTTCCTTAGAACATAATATGAATCTGTCACCAAATAATTACAGGTATAAGGAGGTCCGTTACCTCCTAAATTTGATTTCCTACCAAGTTGAGTTTGGAAGGCCACTTAATTCATTTTAATTCATATGAAATTGCAGTTCAGTTAAAAAGAGCCAAATAAAACAGTCAAACTGGGAGCTGGATTGTTAGATTTTTTTTGGCAAACTGGAAATTGGATGAGAGGAGATGTTTCCCACCCGAGTTGGCTGACAAACTCCTCTCTTTATGGCATTCACCCAGCACACCGTCTTCTCAGAACTGCTGAGTAACCTCATTCAGCTACTTAATGTTACTTAAAATAAGCAGTTAGGTCTTTAGTGAATATGCGCAGACAGGTGTGAATATCCACAGGATAAAATGGAATTGAAAACCTTTCAATTTCCACTTCAAAAGAAAGTGGGAAATAAAAAGTTTAATAAAAAGCTCTGTTACTTCTTCATCCTTATGGCCTCGATACTAAAACAATGTGCAGTTCCTGATTTGAAATAAATGTTCTATCTTGTGACCTCATGAGAGCGGCCATGATGGGTAGGGGCAATTGTTCTATTACCAGGTCTCTGTTTCCAGACCTTGTTGATTTTGACATCTCCCTTGTACATTTGTAGGTCGCCATTTTGAATACTAGATCACTAGTAGAACCAATCCATGTTCTTCAAGTGTTTTCTAAATCTCAAAAAAAAATAAAAACTACAGAGGTATTGGTGGAATGATGGGTTTCGCAGCCAATTGGGGAGGCTTGGACTACTGTGCACTGTTATTGGACTCCTGGAATGGTAGCATGGTGGAGATATATGCTTGATGATACCATACACATTAATGCTGATGATCGTCTTACACCTTTTTGTTTATTTTCCCTCGGGCAGGGGTTTCAGTAACTCTTCTCATATGGAAGGGCATTACAGCCCAGCATTCTATGCTAATCTGACTTTGATATTTTGCTACGCATTGTAGGCTGAGTACACCAAAGGAAAGATGTGGGGACACGGAGCAGCATCTTATGACACTCCGATCATGAGGCAGCTTAAGAAAGCCAATGAGTTGACTAGTAATGTAAGCCAACCGCGGCTAGCGGCCACAGAACGGAGATCACGTGGGGATTGCCCACGGTGCATCGTTTGTATACTGTTTGTGTTTACGACGGGAATGCACCGACGGTCAGCAGACAAAAGCCTTTTTTTTCTCTTTATTGCTCTTAGTTATGTAAATAATTGATGGCGGACATATTTCCGTTGTCCGAAGCAAAATATAATTTGAAAGCTGAGATGAAATTGACAAAAAGTTTAGAATTTTCCGGTGATTTACCAACAAACATGTGGTTTTGAGATTTAATAACCGGTTAGAAGGATCTCTCATCCACAGAGTTTCTTTGGTATCATCGGAAAGTGAGGATTTACAAAATTACATGTTTGTTTCGGGTTTTTTTTTTTTTACCAAAGTAAAATCTCTTTATCTTTGACCTGCTCTATAAATCATCCCCGCTGATGCCAGTCGATTTCTGGCGTGTTAAAAAAAATAATGAGTGTTAAAGGAAAAAAAAGGCTTTTAAAATGACTTTTTCCAAACGTGTTGCAGTCTGAATCCGTGTTTAAATGAGAACTGCGTCCTGCCTGCTCAGCATGTTTATGTGTGCACACAATTTCCTTCACGATTCTACTCCAGAATATTTAAAGAATAAAAAAAACATGTTATATAGTCATATTTCCTATGATTGAATATGAGCTGCCGTGTATTCAGTGGGCTGATATCAGCGTCTGGAGACTTTAGTGCCTATGGGCAGTCCAGAAAAAGAACGGGCCATGAATTAAAAAAGAATCGCTGTATTGTGGTTAGACTTGTGCCCTCTGATGCACCAGGAAAGGGAATCTTTTTGTCGGGATGTTACATCTTCTGCAAGTTCTCCCGGGATGACGTCTCAGAGTGGGAAGCGAGAACGTTGGATACGTTGAAGAAATGGTGAACCTGATGAGAATCCCTTGTTTTGCACTCAACTTACCATTATTTACCTTCCAAATATATTTTATGGGGTTCAGGGATCTTTAGTCGAAGGTGTGAATGTCGCACCTTGATTGGGCCAACATAGAAAAAATGTATAGTCCCGTAAGATGATAGAACCTCAGAGATCTCTTCTTCATAAGATAAGTATTATTGAATAGACCCCGTAACGTGTAAACACTCCAGAAACTTACCATTCGTTCTAATGCCAGATGGGGTTTTTTTGGAACAAGAAGTACATTTTAAGTTGGGTTTCATAAGTAGACTCGAGGGCCTCTTGCAAGAATACCATATTGGTTATTTTTTGTTATTCGTATTGTGTCTTTTGTTGGTTTGCCCCTTTTTGTTTTTTCTTTCATCGTTGTGTCAGGGTCCAAGGTAATGTGAAAAGTAATTAAAGAGGATCCGTCACTTTAACAAATCTTTACAATTAATCTGTTATTTAAAGGAATAAAAATGAGCAGATTATATTTTGTACAAACTCACTCGTCGCATACCCTAGGAGCAGACATCTTAATTTTATATTCTTGTGATCAGTCTGATTATTCAACCCGTTTCAATTATTCCACCCCTTAGACTGAAGCTGATTCCTTTTGCTACATATCACAGCACCCTGATATTATCCAAATAAACCAAATGCCACCAGATATTATCTACTACTAACCACTAGAAAAAAATAAAACAGAACACGAGCTTTAATCGCTTAAATTAACTGAAATAAATCAAGCTAAGAGATGGAAAAGTGACGTTTTCTCTTTAATTATTTCTGACGATGTCAATGGACTAACTCTTTTTTGTTGGGTATGGTGGATGCTCTGCGGGTTCAGGGTTATCTGGATGCGTTTCCCTCCCTATCAGGAATGTATATGTAATAATGTACAATATGACGTTAAGATACTAACAAAAAGTGGAATAGGGATCCGTCATAAGCAACCGTCTATTGAAAAGATCAGCAAAACATGAATCCAAAATGGCGGGGCTTTCTACGATCATTTCAGAATTCTGTCTGATTTTATGACAACTGGCCATTTGGGAACATTCCGATCTAATCGTTCAGATAGTTCTAAGAGGTGATTGGGTTATAATTAAAAAATCTACATAACCTTTGGAAGAACACAACCTATTGATGAAATCTACCGTTCTGCTGACCTTTTCATTGGCATCTCGTCTGCCTCCTAGACGAGCGTTTACATTTTTCGTCTCTTCCAGCCTTCTTTTGGTGAAGATGATGGTCGTGTCTCTTGTCTTCTGCCTATTTTTACTGTGTGGTGGATCCCTGAGTTATAAGAAAAATGTCATTATGTTATTTGACACAAAATTATTTGTTTTCTCCAGGTGAAATACAAGGCGAACTTCTCTAAAGACAAAGGTAAAAAGCCCCAGTATGATCTGAAGGAGGCCAAGATATACCAGACGCTGAAGGATGCAAATACCCTCGCTAGTGAGGTACGTAAAATGTTTCCACGCAGTATCTTATTTGGGAAAAAAGTACAGTAGGCGTCTTCCATATTCCTAAGGGTTCTTAAAGGGATCGTAAAGATTTGTATTATTTTTTTATCACTTTTGTAATAAAAGCAATAAAACCGTTTTTTTCTATTTTCACATCCTTTATTGCATTTAAACAGTAAATAAAGGGTTAAGGCTCTAAAAATAGTTTGAAAAGAAAGCCCCATATGTCCTTTAAAAAACACACTTTATTACCCCCACTTCTGCACATTCTTTACTTAAATAGATGTGTATATGCATGGGTGTAAGTGTGCATGTGAGTGAGTGGCAGAGTGTAAGTGTGCATGTGAGTGATATTTTTACCAATATGGTCGTTTTATATTCACACATTTTCTTATTTTTTTTCTTCTTTAATTAAGATCCAAAGTTTGGGGGGGGGGTCGTCTTATAATTGAGCAAATACAATAATTTCGAAGAAAACTTTGCATATACATGATTAGTGGGACATTCCCAAAAAATAAGTGTTTGTATGTTTTTACTGTTTTTACAGTGACTACTCACCCAACATATCCATGATGTAGATATACAAGTAATAATATATATTTCCCATATGTTCCCTTTATATAGGGTTATATCATGTGTCGGACCCTTTGTCTTTGATTACAGGTTAAATATAAAGCGGATCTGAAGAAGATGCACAACCCCGTGACGGATATGGCCGAGTCCCTGAACATGCAGCACATCACCGGCACCAGCAAGCTAGCCAGCGATGTAAGATTCACAATCTATGTGTAATAACGTATGGCGTTAATAATTACCGCGCCGCTTCCTTCCTAGCTCCTTAATGATCCATCGCTAACTCCTCTGTAACAGCTTCCTCCTTTCACTCCAATTTGGGCATCAACTGGTAGTCACCCTTTATTAATTTACCCGCTTATATGACTCCGTAGCATACTTACTACTCCTAATATAGCTTTCTGATTAGATTAAAACCAATAATAACTAAAAATAGATTTGTAGCTATTAAAACCTAAAAAAAACCATAACATTCTATTTTTTTTCTTAATTTATATAATTAACTAACCAGTTTTTAAATAACATAATAATAATTATGATATAAATATGTATATGTAAAATGACTTATTTCATTCTTTTTCAAAGAAGTCTCAGCCTTAAAATGCTTTTTTAAAATAACCTTTTTTTTAACTTAAGTCGTGCTTTTTTAAAGTAACTTTTTTTTACCTAAGTCATGTTTTTTCAAAGTAACTTTTCCAAAAAAAAAAATGAAATATGTAGACGATAAAAGCAAAGTATCAGTTGCTAAAAAAAAATATTTTTAAAAGTAGAGTATATTGGTACTTTTTTTTTTTTTAATAAGCGTAATCTAACCAAATTTGGTAGCCGGAAGTAGAGAAATGATTTGTTAGGCTATGTTTGAGGCAGTTTTGACACTTCCCTTCAGTACCGGTACAAGAAGGAGTACGAGAAGAATAAAGGTCACTACCATGTGGTGCCTGATAACCTTGAACAAGTTCATGTAAAGGAGGCTACAGAACTTCAGAGCCAAGTAAGTTCGCCTTCAGCTTCCATCCCGCTGTGTGACTGCTGGCAGATAATCCACGCCGCCGAGGTCTAACTCTGACCCTCTCAATGTTACGTGGAATTCACGTGGAAATGTTATTATCATCTATATCGTTATTAGGGTTTTTTGGTGTTATGCGGAGGGCGATATAACATGTTTAACCCTTTACGTGTTGACGTAAGGAAAGAGACCTTTAAACCTGTTTTCATGTAAAATAGTGCATGTGAATGGGTGCAGGTATTCTTTAGTCGCTGAAGGAAGCGTAGTTAAGTACAGCTCTTGTGAATGGGAGATATAGTGTGAGAATGGCAGAACAAATACATTAAGCATACTTAAGTATGTCTCCTAGACGTTCACTAGGGGAAGCTAAGGGGGGGGGTACGCTGCGGACGTCTAATTTTGGCTCCTCAAATGTAAGAATTCATTCACTGAAGTCCATGATTTTTCACAATAAAATTATAAATATACCATATATGAGAAGAAAATGAGTTATGTCGGCAGTATGTGTTATGTGTGCGTATTAATCAATGCTTTACAGGGAAGTTTTATTTACTGTGGTTTTCTATTAAAAACAGCTTCTTTTTTTAAGCGCACAAATGTAATCTTTACATTTCTTGGGGTAATGGGGAAAAACAGGCACTGGGGGCAATTTGTGTTTTTACTTCCAATTATATATATATATATATATATATATATATATATATAGCCACCATGGTGTCTAGTATAACAAGGGCTTTATGCAGCATTTACCCCCTGGCTAGATCCTTTCTGTGTTTCTCTTTGGCTTTTCTATGCAGTCATGGGGGTTAATCACTGGTAAGTATATTGTCGTGTCGGCTGCTTTTTTCGCCTAGTGCTGGACTAGATCCAACGAGCTCTCATAAGTAAAATCATTGTATGGTTGGAAACAGAATCCTGGTAAATAAATCTGACTTTAACCCAGTAAAATTCTTGCAATGTTCTCATTTAACTTTTAAATGTTTCCCCCAAAAACCAAACAGGTGAAATATAAAGAAAAATATGAAAAGGAAAGAGGTAAAGCAATGCTGGACTTTGAAACGCCAACATATGTAACGGCTAAGGAGTCTCAGCACATGCAAAGCGAGGTGAGTTCCAATCCGGTGATCTGCAATACATAAGATTAATAAAAAAAGGTTTCCTCTAGTAAACCAACGATATTACATCATTAATAAATCTAATTAAGAATGTCCCCCTTCAGTTAACCAACGATATTACATCATTTTGAATGACTACGGCTGTAGATAAACAGCTTATTTACAATGTTTACGAAGCTTTGGCAAAATGCGTTGGCTCAACATGAACTCGTCTTTCCTCCGAAACCCGAGTGATGTTCTAACTTAGTAAATCAACAGCTCTGTCGAGAGAAATTTAAAATCTGGGCGTTTTTGGCTACTTCATTAAGTGATAGAATTATTTATCTGATATTTCAAAATAAAAAAAAAATGAACAAATATCCAGAACTGAACAACATTCTAAAGATCTCAACCATTCCCATCTGGAATATGAGCTGGACCTTTCTGTTTCGTTTGATCATCAACTTTATGTTCATTGTAACCCATTTGTTAAAGTATATGTAATGTTTTGTTACTGGATTTAGTACTTTTTTCTATGTGCCTGATGACATCAAAATGTTACATTTACGTTTTGGGCGTTAATGTCATCATTTGGTTAATTTTTTGTCCTAGTATTTATAAATGACCTGTCGTTTTCTCCTTCAAACTTAAAACCTTGAAGTTGATATTGTAAAAAAATATATATTATACAAACTGAAATATGCTTGTATAAGAAAATAAATGTACTTTTTTTTTATGTGTCTCTACATTTCCCACAATTCATTTAGACAAGCTTAAAAACAATAACCTCGATGTAGACGAATACACACGAATCTTTGTGTTAACGGTGTCGTATTGTGTTCTTTGACACTAAATAGTGCTGACTTAATACTATATGCGCCATTTTTTCTTCCTGCCTCCAATAGAAAGAATATAAAAAGGACTTCGAAGAGTGTATTAAGGGCAGAAATCTTTCTGGTTTGGAAGTCACGCCGTCAATGTTACATGTCAGATATGCTACAAAAATAGCCAGCGAGGTAGCATCACCTCTATTATTTCATTATTATTTCATTATTTCATTATTATTGTATTATTTCATTATTGGAGTAACTCCACTAACACACACGGCTTTAGCCTTTAACGTCAGTCTTGGATTTACTATTAAGTCGTCTCATTGTCCAGTTGTCTTGTTTATGGTAAATGTGGCAATTATATAAATTAACACATTTATATAATCTTTGTCCTTTCTTAGTGTCTTTTCTTTATTTGTTAGACTGTTATGTCCATGTTGTAATCCCGTCTGTGTGTTTCTTGCATTTAGTTGTTTTCTTCCTAAAAACACTCAAAATTTAACCCCTTAATGACAAAGCCCGTACATGTATGGGCTCAAAATGCATTGTTTTCAATGGGTTTAGGGACCGCCCATTGTCCTTAAGGGGTTAATGTGTTATATTATTTTGTCTCTAAACCTATGGATATTTCCTCAATTTAGAAAGAATACAGGAAGGATCTGGATGATACTAAAGGTAGAGGCCTCACGGTTGTGGAGGAGACTCCCGAACTTTTAAGAGCCAAGAATGCAACTCAGATCTTAAATGAGGTAAGGTCACTTTCTCAGGGGTCCTTTGGGGTCCTGGCCACCAATTAACTCATTGTTGGTATTGGAAAGGGAGTCAACCCTATATCTCAGTGCAACTTGTTTCATTTGACAGAAAGAGTATAAGAAAACTCTGGAAATGGAAATTAAAGGAAGAGGTCTGACTACCATGGCATCAGAGACGCCTGACTTCATGAGAGCAAAGAATGCTACAGATATAGCAAGTCAGGTACGCAGGATCAAAAAATCGGGCACATCCAGCTACATACACAACAGTCAAGAGTGGTTGCTATCAACAAGTCCCCAAATATCTAGGCATCATTTTCCCCTCAGACCCTAGTGTCTAATGAAGAAGATCATGGAGAACATGTCTCATGTCCCATCTCTACTCTCCAGGGAGACACCCTTCTCCTATTCTCCTCCTAAACGCCAAAGAGAACAGCGCCTTTCAGTTTCCATTATCTTAGATATAACAAAAGACGAGTCAAAGACCCACTTTGTTTGCCTGTGTATTCCATCGTTAAGCATAAATCTGCATTTATTTTTTACATTTTTGTACAGGTGAAATATAAGCAGTCTGCAGAAATGGAGAAGTCCAACTACACAACTGTTGTGGATACTCCGGAAATCATCCATGCCCAACAAGTCAGGAACCTTTCCAGCCAGGTACGAACGCACTAAAAACAAATCTTCTCGGGATGTTGTTTAAAACGAATGTCGAAATATTTCATAAAACCAAATATCGACGCTATGTAAACACAGCAAAGTGTTTCAAGAAAATCCTAATCCCTGCCTTGTGTTCCAATCTCAAGACTGAAGGTTCCATTTGCTTTAACACTAACCCCAAATGTATCTAGAACTGTAACTAGCACATCGCTCTTTTAACTACAAAACACGAAGCTAAAATTCTCGCCATCCTTACGCTTTTATCCTCAGATTTTGTTCTAAACATCTGCACAAAGGCAATAGGATGTCTATTAACAAATCCTACAAAAGGATACAAAAGGGAATGAATACAATCAAATATTATTATTACATCATATGCGTTATTCTTAAATTAATGAAGAATTATTCTTAATGTGTGTTTATCACAACAGAAAAAATACAAAGAGGAAGCAGAAAGGACAATGTCTTACTACGTACCAGTATATGACACCCCCGAGATGCACAGGGTCCGCGAGAACCAGAAGAACTTTAGTACCGTAAGTCAAAAATATGATTTCCTTCATTTTTTTTTCAATGTGAAATGCTACAAAAAAAACATGTAAATTCAGAAATTATCCGTTGGTTTTCGTAAATTTGACAGAACCGTATTTATTATTATTAAAAAAAAAAAAAATCCAACATGATAATAGAACCTACTATTGTCTTTAGAGGTAAGATAAGAATCATCATCCATTTTCAGATGTAATATGATTTTATTAGAACATTCTCTTTGTCAGCATATGCTTTAAGGCATATGTGGAATTCTGTTCCATTGAATTGTTCCCATGTAATTGTGCCGTTGTCACTTATTATATATATACAAAGTATTTTCCTCCCGTGGGAATACTTTAGTAAATGTATGTTGTAAAAGTCTGTATACATCAGTGTTTCTTCGATTTTGATCCTGTTCATTCTACAAAAAAAATAACAAAAAATAATAATAATAATAATAATAATAGTGACCTGGAGATCGCTAATCATGTATTTTTCCATTATTCAAGGTGCACACTAAAAAAAAAAAAAAAAAATGTTTTCTTCCATGGATCTTAATACCATTTTCTAATTTTCTCTTGTAGCTCCAATACCAGGGCGACCATAAAAACAGTAAAGGAAAAGTTACAGTGGTAAAAGACACGCCAGAAATACTGCGTGTTAAGGAAAATCAAAAGAATTTCAGCTCGGTACATCATTTAAATCATTATTTATTTATTTATTTTAACCTAAATAATCCCATAACTGAAATATTCTAACTTTAGTTATACATCAAGCGAGCTAACCTTAACAGCCACTTATTCCAAAAGCTGCTTCTTCTTACGCTAATGCAAGGAGCCCCGTTTACTCTTCCGGGGATGGAAAGTTTCGGCCTCGCAGAATCCTGTTACACTTTTTTTGTAATGTCTGATCAAAATTGTGAGTCCTCCTGTTTGTGCGTCGTCAGTGTGTAGACCACTGCATGGGGGGGGGGGGAAGCTGGTAACGTTGTCTCGTGGTTCCGCCATTGTTGTTGTGCTTTTAATGGTCGGGGGCTTTGACCTGTTGGATTCCAGGACCAAAGCCGCGCGGCGCACACCATCCCTGTTCTAAGTTCTACACAAGAAACATCGTTCCTCATTCATTAACTTTTCACCTTGATTTCAAATGTTAAGATTTTGTACAAGGAAGAAGTTGGAACAGGAACACCCATTGGGCACACTCCTGAAATGGAAAGAATTAAGAGAACTCAAGATGCCATTAGCACGGTACAAGAAAATAAGCTTTAGCTTCTCTAATAACCCCCCTTAAACTAACCGAACCACGGCTTGCCAAAAAAAAAAACTGAAAAAATATATATATTAACTATACATTTTTAACTTGAATCAAAACAAAAATCAAAGTATTAATCTTTTACCCAAACGGATATAATGCTTTTATGCTAAATTTTTTTTAATGGCAACAGTTAGTTTTTTTTTTTACACGCTAATATTATAACGTCATTCTAACTGTTTTGATGGATATATTGATAACTAAATGCCCACAGAAAAAAGGACCTATGATTGTGAGTCAAAAAAGGCTATTAACTATTCAGCTAAATAAATACAAATAACACATTAACATACAGTTTACAAAATCTATATATTTTTAATAATGAAAGCAGATTTTTAGATTTATAAGAATCAGCTGGTAGGAAGATTATATTGGTTTACATGAAATATAGGTATATTTACCATTTAATGTTAGTTTGCTTCCCATTATATAACTAGAGGCTTTAGTTGAAGCAGATACCTTTTAAAGCGACATAATCTTCGAGATCTTTGAGGTCTCTTCTTCACCGCACTGAGACCTCTGATGTCCCAAAAAGTATATGTAACATTGCAGATTTTTCTATGTTTGTCCCATAAAAGGTATCAACCTCAACACTCTCTCTTGGGATAAAATGACTACATCCATTGCCCCCCCCCCATTCTGTAACCGCATTCCATTTAATGGCACGACACTCATTGGTTGGGATTCTGTTTGATTTGTGAATTGTTTTTGGTACCCCGGGAACAATTCGCGGTATTTTCGTATAATCGGTGTCCATATTATCATACATGCAGTCATGTATGGGAATGTCTAATGTGCTTAATGTGCATCGTTTTCTGTTTTCCCGTTGTTTGTGATCTTGTAGATTAAGTACAAGGAAATTATTGGAAAAGGAACTCCGATTTCTGACCTTCCTGAAGTGAAACGAGTAAAGGAGACTCAGAAGAACATCAGCTCGGTAGTGGCTGATATTTTCTTTCATTATCTGTGTTCATAAGTGTTCCTTCTTCCCTTTACTAAACAGACCTCTTCTGTCTAACATCAATGTACCTCTTACCAAGCTTGGGTGCCGGGGGGGGATCGATGCTTTGTGCGGTTATGGTTTACGTCTCGGCGATTTAGGTTGTAGACCAATGGTTTCCAACTTCAGTCATGGAGGGCCGCAGACCAGCCACGATGGTCATCCCTGCTTTAGCACAGGCATCTAAAAAAATGGTTAAATGTGTTAAATTACTTGTTTTTCAGCGAGAACACACCACATTCCTGGCCTGTTTGTGGCCCTCCAGTTAAAAAAAACACTGCCGTGGAGCGTAGATTTAGGTCTAAACCCATTTCTAATGGGGCAATTTGTATTTCTGTTGGGACATGAGATGTCACATCAGATTTCTTATCTTTTTAATCCCTGTATACGGTGCTTTCAGTAATTTCCAGGCTACTTTGGAGCAAATCTAATACCATTAAGCCTGTAAAATGGTTCAGCTGAACCAATACATGGAATAAAGTATGTTAGAATTACAGAACTAACAGGGTCAACTACATAGTTTTACCATATTTGCATTCTTCTATCATGCTTGTTTCTTATTTCCTATATGCGTTTCTAACAACTGGCACGGTGCATTCATTATCCCGATATTATATTGTCTGTGTGCGAATGAAAGAGAAGATTAATGGGCGCGTGAATGAACGATACATGAACCTTTCCTAGAAGAAGTACATTTTGCATTTGGAATTAGTCCACAAAAGAAATCGTTGGACCTGAAATATATAGATTAAGGAAGAGTATGTAATCCATATGACATATTAGAAACGCACCGGTCACTTTTTTAGTGGTCCTGAAATATTGTTGCCGCTGCTTACGTATTGAGGTTCTCCTAATTATCGGCAGATTTCGGCTGATCTGGCATATGTTGGTGAGATGGGAGGATAGCTTCTTAATCCTTAACATATGGTACATAATGGTGATAAATCTTTGCAGTTAAAATATTTCTAACACCCCCCCCCCCAATTAATCCAATTGTGCTGTGTAATTTCTATAAAATTAATATAAAAATCTAATTATATATATAATTTTATAAGAAAATAAGAATTTTATATAAAAAGTATTTTTCTATAATAGTTAAAAATAAAGAAAATGTCAATGGTACAGAAAGATTTTCTTAATCTTAATTTCTTAATCTTTTTTAATTAAATTCTGTAACAGGATGTCTTCCAGGATAAAAAGTTCTGTGTGTTGGAGTATTGATTGCTAGACGTGGTCACTGGTGCTATTTTCCCCATACTTTTGTGTCTTTAGGTTATGTACAAAGAAAACTTGGGGCAAGGAACCCCCACATCTGTGACTCCAGAGATGGAGAGGGTCAAACGCAACCAAGAGAACATTAGCATGGTATTTCCATATCTGCCACAGAGTGTTTAAGAGCAGCTAACAACAATGGCTTCTGAAACATTATAACAATAATCAGTCTGTAGATGGTAGAGATAACCTTAACCAATACGTTCTCAGGATTGGCCCTTTGGGTGGATAGATCCATGGTTCTTCTCCAGCTGCTTACAAACAGAAGCCAATCATGGGAGTTCACGCTCGGAATTTTGAACTTTCCTGATCTCTGGTTGTCTCTGTGCCGATTCCGTCTGCATTCTTACCAGAGCATTGGACGAGCCACCAAGATGACAGAGTCACTGAATGTTCTGAGGGCCAACCTTGAGAACCCATGCTTTAACCGTTAACATTTTGTAAAGTAAACAAAACTCATAAAATTAAGCTAGAGAACAATAATACAATTAACAATAAGATAATATTAATAATAGTAATAATAATTAAATTAACATAGCTGTACCTTACAAATAAAATTGTGATAATACTTTACTAAACTTCTTAACCCCTTCAGCACCGGGACGTACCTGGTACTTCCTGGTTACTGGTCACCGGTAGACCGGGACGTACCAGGTACGTCTCCTCCAAAAAACGCCCCCACATCACCACGATCGCGGTGATCGTGGAGGCGCTGCTGCTACTGTCTGCCCAGGACTCCTGGGCAGACAGCACAGCCTGTCTAAGCCCGCCCCCATGCCTACGATCACTCCCACGGAGTGATTTTGTAGGCAGAAACAGCGATTGCAGAAAGATCTGCAATCGCGGTTTCAGCTGCCACAGGCAGCTTCAGGGAAGGGGGGGGGCTGTTGAATGGGTCCCCACACAAGTGTGGGGACCTGACCCAACACCCCCCTGCTGCCTGATCGCTCCATGAGAGCGTCAGTGCAGCGTTAACCCCTTCAATGCCGCGATCGCGGCATTGAATGCCGCGATCGCGGCATTGAAGGGGTTAATTCCCGTTTTGTAGGGGGCTCTGCTGCTGGTGGTCTGCCTGGAAACCCAGGCAGACCAGCAACAGCAAAAACGAGCCCCCAGAAGTCCTCTGATCAGTCCTGTAGGACTGATCAGAGAGACTCCTCCCCTACAATCTCCAGTCTGTTGGAGATTGTGTCCCAGCTGCCAGAGGCAGCTTCAGGGACAGGGAGACAGGGTTCTTTGGTCTCCACATGAGTGTGGAGACCAGCTCCCCCACCCTCACCCTTCCTCAGTTAACCCCTACCCTCCTCTTCCTCAATTAACCCCTTCAATGCTGTGATTGTGTATGACCCCCATCGCAGCATTGCAAGGGTTAATATTAGTCCCCACAAGCTTGTGGGGACTAAATACCAGTCAATGCTGTGCTTCAATGGAGCATCAGCATTGAAAGAGTTAAAAAAAAAATGTAAAAAATAATAATAAAATTTTTTTAAAAAATAAATTAATTTAAAAAAATTAATAAAATAATAATAATAATAATAAAATAAATAACAGCACTGACCTGAAAGTCCAGGGTGCTTCCAGGTCAAATGCTGGGCTGATCAGATCGCTCCTGGCCAATAGGAGTGATCGGATCATTATGGCAGCCCACGGATGACCCTGCTCTACAAAGAGAGAGGGGACATCTAGGGTAATTATGAAAAAACAAATTATTAATAAATGAAAAAATCATAATTATTACCTGATCACTTGTCGGTGACATTTTAAGTCGCTGATTATTGATCGGTCTCCCTGATTGATGTCAGCGGCCTAAACCTGTCACTTACAAGTAATCTGATAAAAAATATTTAAAAAAATGTAAATGCACATGTTCCAGTTTTGTCCTCATAGCTTCCTCAAATAATGCATGAACCATGCATGTGAGGCCTTGTTGGAATCATGGGATGTTGGTGAACAAAATGTGGTGCTTTCTTCCACTGTTGCACTTATGGTGTGCAAGAAATTCAGTGCAACGTTGAAATGTATGCCTTAAAAACGCAATAAAATAATTTCCCTGTGAAGTTTGGCAGACATCAGTGAAGAAATGGCTAACTGAAAACTGTCAAAACTACCCTAGTTGAACACCTTGACTTGTCTACTGTTCATAAATGTATACTTTTATGGGGTAATTTACATTGGGGGGCTTCCAAAATCTCCCAAATGGGATATGGGCCCAGGAAACCAATTTCTGAAAATTCCAAATGTGAAAACGAAAATGCGCATGTTCCAGTTTTGCCCTCATAGCTTCCTCAAAAATTGCATGAACCATGCATGTGAGGCCTTGTTGGAACCGGGGGATGTTGGTGAACACAATTTGGTGTTTTGTTCTGCAGTTGCACATATTCTATACAAAATATAATATAAAATCTAAAGCAACATTGCAACATATGCAAAAAAAAATAAAAAAATATAAAAATACCTCAAAATTTGGCAGCAATTGGCGATAAAATCCCTGTTTGAAAAGTGTCAAAATGACCCTAGTTGTACACCTTGATTTATCTACTGTTCATAAATATATAATTTTGGGGGGATAATCAGTATCTGTGACAACTATTGCAGTTATTAGACTACCATGCCAAATTTGAAAAAAATTACATTTCAAAAACGTAATACATGCCTTGCAATATTTTCCCCTATACTGGTCAAAATAGATAAAAATCCTGGCCATGTTGGGTGGTTTCCAAATCAGGACAACTTAATGAATATATTTGGGATAATTTTTTCCCATTGGTTCAATGTGTGTACAATTTGTATGTATACAAAACTGTAAAAAAATGCATTTTTTTCATTTTTTCCCCACTTTTTCCAGTTTATTTCAAATAAAACAATGTACTACCCAGCTTAATATGGTTTCAAATGAAAGCCCTACTTGTGCTGAAAAAAACAATATATGATTTGTGTGGGTGCACCAATTGATAAGAGAGAAATTACAGTTGAAGAAAGACATGGCAAAAACACAAAAACGGCTCCGGTCCTTTAGCGACACCCTAGCTTAAAAATCCCGGTCCTGAAGGGGTTAAAAACCAGATGCTTAGAAAATAAACAATGTGATGTCTTACGCTGTTCTGCTATGTTTAATGAATTCAGATTTCTCAAATACTTACAAGATGCACCCAAATTCTGCCTTTTGGCACATTTATTTTGTTAGTTCTCATAACAGATTGTTTTTCAAGATGCTTTGGGGAACTTTCTGGTGCCGTCAGGTATTGTACAAAAATGTGAGGACTGCTACAACAGTCCATGCGTCCCAAGAGCTGGAGAGAGCCAAACACAACCAAAATAACATTATCTCAGTTTTTATGATCAACAAAAAGGACTTCTAACCTATAGTTTTACAGTTAGTTTTTTAAACAGCTTTTTAGTGATCTAAATAATGTTAAATGCAATTTGCCAGAAAAAGAGGGAAAAAACTTCTCTTGGACGTATCTTTTTAGAGTCATTTCGAATATCAGGGGATGGGAAGCTGGCAGGTTCCGGCGGCGTTATCAGGAATCCTTGCATTCTGGTAGCTTTCTGCTGTGACGTCCGTAAGGAACATCATTTGCACTTTTCTGACCAGCTGTAGTTTTATCTCCATACCTAGGAGCTCTGTGGGTTTGACCCAGAGTCTCCGGGTGAGGCTCGGCTTCCCCTGTTCTCCGGGTCAATTTCTTCTTTTTTTGGGAAGGGATGCAGTGCTCCATCACTCCTACTCTCCACCCACTTCCCTCCCACTCTCCACCCATCTGTACATGAAGCCCCTCCCCCAGGCGAAGGAGAGCTCCGGGTAGTTACCTCTAGAGACACACTACATATGCAGATAATACCCAAAAGACTTCCACACTGTAGACACATCGAGAATGACATCAAACGCACCCAGCCTTATGTTCTGATCACTCAAAACTGATATCAAGAATTAAGAGATCTCTGTATTACTTTGGATCCTCAGGTGTTATACAAAGAGGATTCTGGAGTGGGGACTCCCACCCCAGTCACTCCAGAGATGGAAAGAGTTAAACGCAACCAAGAAAACATTAGCTCGGTATTTTATATTTCTAGAAAATTTACTTTCTGATTGAATCTCATTTTACCATTAATAACAGTACATTACATTAAACAACGCTCCTTCATCACGGCTAACACTGCTTTTGCTTCAATCCATTTTTTCCATGCCGGTTTCGGTCACACGCGACCATTTCCCATCGATTATTTTTGCATTTTCCACCATTATTCTCCCTCCCCCCGAAGACACTAAGAGTTCCGTCCATCCTTTCTTCTCCTTTCTCTTGCTAGAACACAATTATGGACATTCTTAATATCGCTGCTACTCATGCCGACGCACCTACTCCTGAGTTTCACCCGTGTTGTGTTTTTTCATATCTTAGAATAAAAAAAAAAATCACTTTTTTTTTTAAACTACTAATATGTGCAAGATAATAATCCCTTCATCAGCAGATCATTAATAAAACGTTCTTACTTTCCCATGCATAATGATCACTTTGTAACCTGTAGGTTTTATACAAAGAAAACTTGGGGAAAGGAACCCCGACACCTGTCACTCCAGAGATGGAGAGGGTCAAACGCAACCAAGAGAACATTAGCATGGTACCTTCAACAAACATGTTACCTCCAAATAATTGTGTCACCCTTCCCACTGTCATATAAAAAAAACTTTCCTGTTTCAATCCCTTCCATAAAACAAAAGCCTTTTAACTTTTTAACCTGCATCCGTTGTTTTTTAATAGGTTTTCTTAATATTTAGAATTTTACAATACAATGATATTACCGTATATAGAAATATATTCTATTAACCAGTTAGCTACCAGGGTGTGACCAATTGCCACTGGTCTCTAAAAAAAAAATTAAAAAAATAATAATAAAAAAATATATATTATATTACTGATTTTTTTGCATTCCTCCTTCAGGTTGACACTAACGATAAAAATGTTTAAAACCAGAATACCCGACCTCTCTGTAACCGTGTTTATCTCACCTCTTCCTTTGTGCAGTGTTGGGTGACGTTAAAAAAAATTTAACCCTCCGCCTGTGGTTTTTATCATACATTTTTGTAGTGATGTCTGGATGCTTCTTTACACACTGTAGGTTTCGTACAAAGAAAATATGGGAAAAGCCACTCCAACACCGGTCACTCCAGAAATGGAGCGAGTAAAGCGGAACCAAGAAAATATTAGCTCGGTATTTTCCAACCACCAAGAAAAAAAAATAATCTTACTGCCTTTAATAACACAATTTGTGCACTGATTTTTTTCTTCTTATTTTAAAAAATGTTAAAACCCTTACTACATACTAAAATATTACATTCTACCTCTAGGAACTCCCCCCCCTATTAATTCCCCATATTTTTAATAATATTGACTTCTACCTTTTAAATGATTTATTCTAATCATGAATTAAACTTTTCTAACTTTTTTCATTGTGGATAAAAGAACTTTACAGACTAAACAATGATACAGATTTACAATATATATATATATATATATATAGTATGTTTTTATTCCATTTATATTATAAAGGTACGGCGTTACTGTCAAGGTACAGTATTATATTCATATAACAGTAATTAAAAGTACAAATGTACATTCACGTCACCTTTCCTTTTATCGTTCATATTATTAAAGAATTGAGGACGTTAAATTGAGGGCATTACATTAAAAAAAAAAAAAAAATGATTATTCAACGCCTCTTGACGAGTTTAATAGTCGGCGATACATTCGCTTTAATTCCGTCATTTTGTAAGCTGGCCGTATATTTCAGTTTTGGGTACAAAGTCAGGTTTTACACAGGAAAGATGTTTAATCATGAAAGGACGATGGTAACATCACCTTATTGTAAACATTTTAGGTAAATCAGGTAAGAACGAGCTACCAAAGCTTATTTTTTGGATACCACGGGTATGAAATGTCTTAGAAAGCAGCAGTGAGCGATCAGAGGGGCTGGATGTGGATATGTATGCTTTGTCGCTGTTTTTGCATTACTACCACTTGTGACGACTTAACGATCCCTAAACCGTGCAGAGGTTGTAAAGTCTGCATCTATGACATCATTCTAACTAACGTTCTCTGGATCCATCAGGTCTTGTACTCTGACAGCTTCCGGAAGCAGATTCAGGGTAGGGCGGCCTTCGTTCTGGACACACCTGAGATGAGACGTGTTCGGGAGACTCAGCGCCACATTTCATCGGTAATAATTAACTTTTCCTGGGGTTTTTAGGCTTTTAGTATGTTTTTGTAAAAAAATGACATTCCTCCAGATTAGTGTAAGAGAAACAAGAGACCTGCGAGTCCTGCCATACCACATGGTATACATTTCATCTTTATGGGGTGGGAATGTGAGACAGAATGTTCCAAAGTCTTGATGACCTTTTCCTGCACATCGTGTTAAGTTTGCGATGTCTACATCAATGGTGGGGGGGCTGAGGTATTTGAGCAAAATGAAGGAATTGGATTAAACAAAGATCTGACACTATTTAGCGTCTTCATTGTTAAGGACAGATGAGAGTAAAAAAAAAAAAAAAAAAAAAAAGACCAAAAACCTAAACAGCATAAAACTAGGTTCTGGCTCTGTGATGAATTTTGATCTGTGTGTTTGTAGGTGAAATACCATGAAGACTTCGAGAAACAGAAAGGCAGCTTCACCCCAGTGGTTTCCGACCCCATAACAGAACGCGTCAAGAAGAACATGATAGACTTCAGTGACATCAACTACCGTGGAATTCAGAGGAAGGTTGTGGAAATGGAACGAAAAAGAAGTGATCAGGATCAAGACGCCACGGGTATATTAGAAGCATCTGGTATCCATCGCTCAGTATAGATATTGAGTATGTTTTAGGCTCTCGATAGGACCTGTTAGCTATAATAGGTTTAGGGGCGATCTTCAGTAATTTTCCATTACCTAAGATAATACCAATCCCGATAGTGGCCAGTCAGCCCCCAAGAATTAGCCCTACCATTCTTAAAGCAAGACAGAAGTGGTAGAGGGGTAAAAACAGAGGGGTACATTGGCAACCATCACATTCTCTGTAATGATCTCCTGATAAGATGAGGGAAAGTATGTATCTGGTGAATACTTAGGTAAGTAATAATGAGACAACCTTGGGTAAGGGATAGCATAAAGTACTGGGTTAAGGATTGTACCAGCTTTGAGGTCTAATACAAGTAGAAGAGCCTCTTCTGTGAATGTGTCAAACGTAAGCAACCTTTAGAACATTAAACTAGCGGCCAAAGAGTTGCAATTCTATAGGAAACACCGTATGTACAGTGCATCGGAGTAAAATATAGACGATATACACAGACGTGGAATATAGTTACGTCTTCTACAACACAGAACGGTCTTCACCACTTAAATACAAAAAACGTATTTGGCCGAGAAGGTCAGAATAACAATATTTTGTTAAATGCAGACCTCCGCGTGTGGCGTACCAATCCTGGCTCAGTTTTCGACTACGATCCAGCAGAAGACAACATTCAGTCACGAAGCTTGCACATGCTGTCTGGTAGGTTCAATCATAATGCTATTTTGGAACATACTTTACACGAGCCAGGGAATCCTCACCTGTTTTTATTCTGGCTTTACCCATTTATGTCAAATTATTTATGTCGTATTATCTGATAGGAGAGAATCCTTTGTGTTTAGAGTTAAGGAGTTATTTATTTTTATGGGTTATAATAGTTAACACAGGCTGTGTGGCACGGAGTTATATCTGATTCTGCTTCCCTGGTTTGGAAACCTCTGTGCACAATGTCAGGCAGGTGTTGCTAAAGCAAGCAAGACGCTGGCAGATATTCAAAGGCGAATAGGTTTAAGAGATAAGAACATCGTTCTGCCTCTTTAAGTCAATGGTCAGACCACATCTAGAACCTGTAAGGCAGTTTTGGGCTCAGTACCAAAAAAAAAAAAAGGACATTCAGAGAATGGTTACAAAAAGGATTAAAGGGATGGAAAAGTTCAGCTATGAGAAAAGGCTGTCCAAACTAGGATTGTTTTCTCTGGAGAAAATACATTTTTGTGGGGATATGATCAAAGGCTCAAAGTCAATAGAGATATTTTTGGGGATCTCTTCATAAATTGTACCTTCCAGCCACCCCATGGGCATCCTTTCAGATTGGAAGAAAGGAGCTTTCGTCTTAAGCATAGCAAAGGTGGAATAGACCACCATCTAAAGTCATTTTAGCCAATTCAATTAATATATTCCTAAGAATGAGCTTTAAGACTGTCCTTTTATATTCCGGACCTTTATTCGATTGATCATCTAACCCTTTTGCTATCAAGACTTCAAAAAACACACCCCTGTCTGAAAAAGAGTAAGTGGAGGCAAAATTGCTCCTAGGATGTGTTTTTTACCCTCATCCTTAGTCTCCCCAGCCTGATATACCTGCATTATAAATTTGTTAGCTTTATTCCTTTCCTGATACCTGTACGCATTAACACCGCTGAGTACCGTGGTCAGTGGCCATCAGAAATAAGTTATCACTGTGAATTAACGGCTATAAATGTTCTCTCGTCGCAGTGCAAGCCCGGCGCAGCCGTGAGCACTCCCGCTCCGCCAGTGCTCTGAGTCTGAGCGCAGGCGATGAGAAATCAGAAGTGTCCGAAGCGGCTGATCACCATCATTCCTATTACAGCAACGGAGGACTGTTCACTTCGACTACAGTAACAGGTAAAAGGACAGGGCAGCGCTGAGCCAGCTTCGTTTAAATCGTAACGATGCGCAATACTCATTATTATTGTCCCATAATCATTATAGGCCACAAGGAGAGTTCTCATGTGCTGATCTACCAGGGTAAGTCCCGTAGCCGAGCAATAAGATGTAGAATTAGCAAGCTTTGCACTCCTTGTGGCAGCGAGTGACCGCGTATACATCGAACGCCGCACGTGGCTTTTATTTTAGGAAACATTTTGATTTTATTTTGCAGGCTTTAAACAAGCAAAAACTACTGAACTTCCCCAACAAAGGTCATCATCTGTACTTACTCAGCAAACCAACGTATCATCTGTCCCATCTCACCCATCCACTGCTGGGGTAAGTATAAGAGACTTCATCTTTTTTGTTGTTGTCCAAACTGAGAGCTTTCAAATCTATTTTTTTTTTAAGAAAAAATGAAACAATTTGGATTTGAAAAATTAAAACTATACATTTTCTGGGTGCCGATTTATTTCTTTAATAGAATAAAAACACAAAACTGTAAGATGTTGCTTTGTTTCCGCAGAAAAGCTTCAGAGCCATGTACGACTACAGAGCAGCAGACAACGACGAGGTGTCCTTCAGGGACGGCGACACTATAGTAAACGTTCAGACCATCGACGAAGGCTGGATGTACGGAACCGTCCAGAGAACCGGAAAAACCGGCATGCTGCCCGCCAACTACGTGGAAGCCGTTTAGGCAAACCACATGTAACCAAAGTGACAGAAGTAACAGAAATGGCAATGCACTCATACCACCAAAGACCCGCATTAGCGGCCAGTTTGTTTTTTTCTGTTTAACGTCTGAATTAAAAAATAAAATTAAAACAATCTCCATCATATAAATTGACACCAAAATGTGTTGTAGCCGGACTGACGTATACCACTTTCCAAAAACGCTTGGTCTCATTATCTGGATGATCACATCTGCTGTAACGCGCAATAGAGAACGTAGACAAGGGGCAGCTGCTGCTTACATGTTCAGATCATTTCCTACAGATACCGGGAATTAGCAACTTCGATATCCAAAGAATTACAAACACAGCACCGTACGATGTCACAGAACGGAAACGCGTCTTGCCCTCCTCGCTTGGTGAATGCTGCGTGCGTGTGATGGTTTTTCTAGGGTCAAGAGCCATTATTTCCTGTAAATTAGTGAATAAAGCTGGAGTTTCTGCAGAATCTGTGCAAAAAAGTTCTTTAAAAGCTTCAAAGTTGGATCTCATTACAAAGTTCATTTTAGAAACGACTTACCCATAAGGTCATCTTCTCTTCTCCACCATGAGCCGTAACAAACACCGGCGGTGCCCATCCGCAGCACATGCAAACAGCATACGGCACACAGATCAGGTACATAGTGAGGTTCTGCCACCTTTAAAAGCCAAAGTTCTTTCTCATGTTACCCAAACAGTAGAGAAATTCTGCATTGTCTAGATATACATCGCGCATTGTGAAGGGAAGCTATGGTTGTCTGCATGTTATTACCCTCACGGGTTTATTTTATATACAGTATTTGTGGCTTTTGTGCTGCCAATATCACAATAACATTGTCCTTATATTATGGGCCCTGCTAGTAAATTACAGTTAGTTTTAAACAAAATATACAGGGGTATTACTGTAAGCAGAAAATAAACTGGGTGATTATTCGTCTGACACCAAGTCTTTACATTTTTAAAAGCTAGTCTTAGGTATAGAGAGAAAAGACTCCTCTTCTGTAGAGTCAAATAGGCTATCGACTTATTCTCCATCCGTAGAGGAGTTAAGAAAAACCGAGGCAAATAGATTCACTGCTTGCATCTCACGGCGTATGATTGCCGAGTATGAGCAGGGAGTGCTTCCCATCACCGCCTCGCTCGCACGAGACCCCCACTGTACAGTGTATGGGATGTCATTCTGTTTGACCAAATGTAGGCGACAGTCACGCTCTCCTTTCTTTAACCCCTTAAGGACAATGGGCGGTCCCTAAACCCATTGAAAACATGCTTTTTGAGCCCATACATGTACAGGCTTTGTCATTAAGGGGTTAAAAAGTTGCCCTTTAGTATTTTGTGAGCACTACCACATAGCTGTTCACTGATCGTAACAGATCTGCTTGAAGTTCTTCATTAGGGGTGGTGAAAGGTGAAAGATCGCATCATACTTACTACAAGAACTCCAAATATCGGTCATCTATTGTCTCCAAACAGATTTTTTTTATCCATCTAGATGAGGTACACCGCTAAACTAAAATCTATAAACTTCTGCACAAAGCATAAAACGAACCAGAGACACTTTAATAGCTTTATTTTACACGTAATTCTAAAAACCATCTGCAGCAAATGACATTAATAAGCTTAATGCAGACCGACTTAAATTATATGTACAATGTGGAATAGCGAGTAAATAAAGCAGTAATTCGCTCGCTGTCACAAATATTTACATAATGTACAGACTCGAGTCATTTGCATGCATCACAGGAAGAACATTCATAAAAAAGCTGAGCAGTTAACTTCTGAAGGTAGGTTACCCGACAGCAATGAAGAACAAGCAACATATATGCGAGCGTCAATCAAACGCAAGGCTCCATTTACATCGCATTTCAAACACTAGGAGAGTCTAAATACACAACTTAAAGTAGCCTCAAGAAAAGCATCACAACATTTCCACGCAAAGTTAAAGCATGAAAAGGAACAGCTGAGGGACTACACGTGGACAGAGATCTTATACGTCTGTCTCTTCCACTCAAAAGCCAGGTTTTGTGTTCTGTGAAAGTTCAAAAGCTTAACACCTTCCACTTTGGGAGAAATTCTAAGAAAACAAAACAGGGCAGACAGTGGCTTCTGAGGTCCAAGAGACAACACTTTGTTACACATATCTACCGATATCCAAAACAGTTGCGGATAATACCAAACAACCCTGACAATTACCTTGTGAAAGAAGTGTATCCATAGACTGCTCTAAAGATAAGCTCAAAACTTTGCATTTTAAAAAAATACCTTTAATTGCAGGTATAAATCCCCCTGCTGAATACTACATTTATGTTACAACACCTACCCTTCTTTAAATCTTTAATATTCTGTATAAATCCATTTTTAAACCACTGTTAGCAGCATCGAAACCCGACATTAGAAGCCACAGCGACCACACATGATAATCTTAAAAATAACACTTGGCCGATCTTGAACTTCCGTAAAAAGGAGTAAAAAAAAAAGTCCCGCATGCAGGAGAACGTTTAACGTGTTTATGACCCAGTCTCGGCCGGCACGGAGCTGCCGTGAGGAGGAGATGTCCACCGGGACTGCAGATGTTTGAGGATGCAGCTGGACATTTGTCCAAGTTTCTCCTGTGCTTCAAAGAGTTGGCTGCCGGAGTATTTGCCGAAGTCCTCTGAAGCCATCTGCAGGGAAAGCGCACTGATCTGAGATAAGACGTCCAAAGTCGACGGAGGGCCCAAGCCAGTGGCCGATGGTTCGATCAAATCTACAAAAGAAAGTTGACATTTGCTTAGCTTTTTTTTTTTTTTTTTTAAACCCATTGAGAAACTTCAAGAAAGAAATAAAAACCTGTTGCAAGTTTCTCTTCATCTGCTGAAGATGACTTCTCATCAATACCACCGAGTAGCTTTTCAGTCTCCCCAAGAACAGCAAATTCATCAAATCCTTTGGCCTTGGTCTAGGGTTTGAAAAGAGAAAAAATATATATATCTTTAAATAAATGTTAGAAGCTAATGAGGAAATGGAGACCGCACTCAGAATCCTCACATGTTATCAGGTAGCACCCTTCAGAATCGCTTGTTACCTGCTGCTCATGGTAGATCCGGAGAGCTTTCTTCACCGTGGAAATTTTGGGGGAGCGGACAGGCAGTGTCTTTATTTCTGAAGGTGTCAGTGTACTGAGATCACCAATTGTTTTAATGTTCTTTGCACGTATTAACTGTCCTAGTCCTCTTGCCCTAGAAGACATGTAATCATGAGAACACAATTTTATGAAGGTTGCCCGTTTTCAGGCTACAAAGCCCCCCCCCCCAGCATTTCAGAGTAAAGCTTTAGATTTCCCAAGAATAACATTTGTAGGGCAGGTAATGGGAAATCCCGCTGGTCAATCATATTCTAAAGACAGGGCTTTAAACGGTGAGTCAGTAGGCACTTACCACATATTAGAAGTAATCTGAGGCAGGATGACATCGACTGGCGTGGTACAGTTCATTAGAGCGGGGTAAACACTTTCTTTTGGAGATGGCATGGATTCTTTGGTCATTTCTGAAATCTAAGAATCAACTAACATGTTACCAATAATCCAAAATTGCAAGGTGGTATAGAGACAGAAACAATAAAACGCTGGACTATAATATTTGGTTTAACGTGGTAACCTATATTTATAACCCCTTCCGGGCACGTAACCAGGGTATTACGGCTATATTTTATGTGCATAAAAGTAAAACAAATATATATATTATCCAACTGAGTCCTGATTATGCTTTTATGACATTTGGAACAAACATTGTGCCATTCTGCACAAAGTGTCTAATATAAATCCATCGGCTTTAAGATTTTGGTCATTTCACACACACATGCAGTATATTTCTGAGCTCCGAGAGGTTTCCTGCCAATAGGTTCAGGCCGAGAAAGAATATCAAAATATTCTTTACTTACCAAATTTTTCTTTGAGCTTTTAAGACCAAGTATACGTGATGATGGGGATGTGAATCCTTTGGTTGGAGTTGTATTGAGCTAAGGCATAAAAAAAAAACAACAAAAAAAAACACCACAATGTTAACCACTGTATTTTTGCAGTGAGGCAGCCTTCTGCTTAACTGAGCCATATCAGGCAAACAAGTGGAGTTTAGAAAACAGATGTGACCCCACACCAGATACACTTACCTCGCTTATCAGCCAAGAGGCACAAAATGCAAAACACACACACACACACACACTTCAGGACCAACATAACGATAGCCTCATTGATCTAGATCACGTGTAACTGTCTAAAAGAAGCTTTTGGAGTATCATGTGCTCCACAATGACTAAAGAGCCACCAACTCAACAGTTTATGTCAAAAACATAAGCATACGTTGTGCAAACTGTCAATCACAACACAGAGGGGAATTCAGCCATGTTTAATAAAGCTTAGTTTAAGTTCTAAAAAGGTATTGCCACCAAACTCACCAGTGCTAATAGAAATATAAAATGCTTTACCCAACAGAAACGTATACCTTACCTTTGGCTGCACTGCCGTTAACATTTTAAGACTTCTAGAAGATGGTGATCCGCTTGAAGAATGACTCCTTACAACAGGGCTTCTCCTATCAATGTCATCTGCCAATCCTTCCTGATATATGGGATCAGCAAAAGAGACTCGGCGGATCTTGAATCAAGAAATAAGATATGGTCAGAATATAGGAAAAGAAGAACCAAACCATAAGTGAACATAGGTCTCGTATACCAAGCAGTGCCACAGTGTACCTTGTTAATTGGTGATGGAGAGTCCATTTCTTGCTGTCTCTTTAGGCCTTTCTTTAAAATACTTGTGGATGGAGAAGCTGAAGGAGACCAGCTGCAGCAGCCACCAGGACTGTCATTCGCTATGGTTAAAGAAACCAGTCCCTTTATCTTTGGAGGTGAATCCGTATCGGACCTAACTTGGGGTAGGCCTTCGATAGTAATATTTTCTGGGATGTTGGCAGCACATGTTTCCGTAGCCGCAACAGACACACTTTGGCCCATTTCTTTATCAGGGACAGGCAAGTGGCCGGTCTCCACAGAACACAGAGACGACTCCGGTTTTAAGGAGCTGTTTTCATCGAGTACACTCTGCTCTGTGTCCATATCTTCTTGGTCTGTTCCAGACACAGTCGTTTCTACATCAAATGTTTTGTAGCTAATCATATCTTCTACTGCATCTGAAACCGAGGGCTCTTTGTCGTCTGAATGTTGAACAACATTTTCCAAAGTTGTATTCTCTGTTGTCGCTTCTTCTGAAATATCCCAACCGTTTATTTCGGTAACTTTGGCCTCATCCAGCCCCGACTCAGAATTTCTTGTCTCAGTAACTTTAGGCTCCTCCAACACTTCCTCAGAAATTTTTGTCTCATCGCTGGCTTCGACCAGCCCTGGCCCAGAAGCTTTGGGCTCCTCTGGCACCTCCTCAGAAAGCGCCGTTTCCATAACTTTAGGCTCCTCTGGCACCTCCTCAGAAAGCGTCGTTTCCATAACTTTAGGCTCCTCTGGCACCTCCTCAGAAAGCGTCGTTTCCGTAACTTTAGACTCCAACATCTTCTCAGAAAGCTTTGTCTCAGTAACTTCAGGCTCCTCTGGCTCCTCCTCAGAAAGCTTTGTCTCAGTAACTTCAGGCTCCTCTGGCTCCTCCTCAGAAAGCTTTGTCTCAGTAACTTTGGGCTCCTCTGGCTCCTCCTCAGAAAGCTTTGTCTCAGTAACTTTGGGCTCCTCTGGCTCTTCCTCAGAAAGCTTTGTCTCAGTAGCTTTAGGCTCCTCCAACACCTCCTCAGAAAGCTTTGTCTCAGTAGCTTTAGGCTCCTCCGACGTTGTCACCATAGCTTTAGGCTCCTCTGGTACCTCCATAGAAGTTTCTGTCCCAGCTTTAGGCTCCTCTGCTAGCTTCTCAGATGTTTTTGCCACTGTAACATCAGGATCCTCTGCTAGCTCCTCAGAAGCGTCAATGGCTTTTGCCTGAACAAACACTTGGGTAACTCCCAACTCGCTGCTGCTATCGTTAGTTGGGACAGCCGTGTTTTCCTGTTCCGATTCGGTGTCTGATTTCACCTCACTAACACCAGGCTTGAAAAAGCATTGATCCTCCTTGGTCATAGCCAGAGGGGTGCTAACAGCACTCGGCCCAGAGAAGACTGAATCATTGAACTGAGACTCTGTGGTGGACACTTCATGCCCGGCTACTCTGGGCAACATTTTCTTTTTACTGTTCGTGTTTTCTCCCTCCGACTTCTGCTGCTGAGCCGACGCTTCAGAGCAGCAATCGCAACTCTTTGACCGTCTCACTCTTTTGCTTCTCTTATGGGGACAATAAAAAGACTCCTGTTTACTTTCTGAATTTTGAAAGACATCGGAAACGGCTGTCGAATAATCGCCAATAGTAGGCTCAGTCATCAGACTCTGCATCGTCTTGGTGTCATACGTGGAATTTTTCGTAACGTTGTAAGTTTTGTTTACCTCGCTGGTATTCAGCGGCGGCTCCGGCTCCACGCTAACGTCAGCAGTAATGGTTTTTGTACGCGAGATAGTACTGTCTGCGAGGATTGAGTAGGTTTTATTATCCATTTCAACATTTCGAGTATTCTCAACATCTACTTCCATTTCAACCACAGATTTGGTGTTTTCTAGAGAAGGCTGGGATTCTGTCTTATTCCCACTTTCCGGCACAATCTCTTGAGTACTTTCAGACGGATCGTTTTCAGAATGTTCAAAACTTTTAGACTTGCTCCTCTGAGATCGTTTTCTTTTGGGAGTTTCTTCTCTGGTCTCTGAGCCATCAGACTCTGAAATTTCAGCCCCCGTTAGAAGCGCTTGCACGGATCGTCTAGTCTTGTATCTGGGTCTACTTCTAGTCGGCTCTTGACTAGAATTTGCGAGATCATCTTCCTGGTTCACGTTGGCAATCTTTACCTCATTTTTAGCACCTTCCACCACTGATTTTTCGGCAGTACCATGTTCAGTTGACTTTTCCCGTTGCTGCCGCTGTGACGAGTCTCTGGATTGTGGCATTTTCTTTGTAGCCACGTTTTCCTCATCCTTTGCCAGCTCTTGCTTAAGGCTCACGCTCTCATTTCTCACCCCTTCCAGTATTTCAGACTGCCTTCGTGACGAACGCCTCAAAGACATGTGATTTGCGGTTGCTTGCAGAGCACGAGATATTCCATTTTGAGAGTTAAGAGATACAGGTGGAGTGTTTTCTTTGGCCTCAACATTTTTGGACACATCGTTGCCCGATTTTGTATTCTCTGTTATTTCCGCAGGCTTGGGTTGGAGTTCCTGAGTCTGCGAATTAGGTATGCAGTCTGTGTCTTCAAACTCTTCATTTTTACACCCGACAGTTGTGAGCGACCCATGCGCGCTTTCAGAATTAAGCACCTCAGATACATTGTGTTTGTTTTCTGTCTCATCTGCCATTCGGGATGATTTTGCTTTTCTTCCTCTTTTCGTACCTTTCGACAAGTCCGTGCTTAAAGTTTTTGCATCACTACCTGGCTTTTCTTCGTTTTTAAGAGTACTTTTCGCATCCATAGCTTCTTGGCTATCCGGAACCAAAACAACTTCTGTTCCCTTTGGAAATGTTGTACGTGCCAAGGGACTAAAAGACTTAGGTGAATTCTCAAACTTCTCCAAGGTGATAAAGGACTGTCTGCGACTCGTAGGCTGGGGTGGTGTCCCCAACACCATATCTGAAGAGGTAGAGCTGTTGCTGATATTTGACGTGTTCTGAGCTTCCTTTGCAGATGAATCCATACAGTTGGAAGGCGGCTCATTGATGTCCAGCATCTCCACATCTACAGAGGGTTCCTTCTCTTCATTTAACTCCCTTGGCAAAGATTCAGAAAGCTTCTCCTAAACAAAAGGAAGCAAAAATCATGTTTTTCAGATCCTTTAAATTTTTGTTACTTGAAGCCACATCTAAAATGTCATTGTCTACAATACTCTTACCTTAGAATTGGCTGCAGTTTCACTTGTTTCTTCAGTTAACTGAGGTTTTTCCCTATCGGAATTCAGAAGAAATAATTAAGAATTAAGCTACAACTGCAAGTTTAAACAAAAAAACAATCATTGAATATACTGGTAGACTCACAATGAGTTTTCCTGGTTCTGGGAATATTGACTGAATAATGTAGTGTCCTGAGATGCATCCAAGTTATTGTACATTGTTGGTATATCAACCCTGGCAGGGGAGAAAGAGCACGTGTAAAACCTGAATATTTAACACATTTAACAAATTGCATATTTACTAAAGGTTATATTGGGAAACGGTGAACAAGAGCCATCCTGGATATTAAAGCCCTTGTGAAACATTCAGGTCAGCAGGTAAGACACAATTTAGGAAAATTAATGGCATATGAATTTGGTTAATACAAGCCCCTGTGTGGGACAACCAACCTTTTTGTTCGTAGCACTTCCTTCTGATGTTCTGTTAAGATCCTCTCTTTAGTTTCAGGGGGAATAAAAACAAAGTCAACAGACTGTTCTTCTTCCAGAAGTTTTTGTTTAGCCTTGGGTGATGAGAAATCTAGCTTAGCCTGCGTGAGAAACCAAAAATTATTATATACATAATAAATTGTTCAAAAATTACCAAATTTAAAGAGTCAAAAATGTAAAGGCGCGTTCCAGCAGACCCTTTAGTTAAGAACACATATCAAAGTGTATTTTGTACAGGCTAAAGCATTCAACTATATGCACTCCTTAACGATCAGAAAAATTCAATCTGGTTTTCCTCCAGACCCTGCAGGCATCCACACTTCCCACATATAATAGATAAATGCATCTAGAAGTCAGCAGGACTATTTAAATCAATTAATGGGGATTCGTGTCACCCAACTCACAAACTTATAAATACCGCCTTAAAACCACAAAGAAAGATATCTATGATGTTACATTCAAAACACCATGACTTACTTTAGCCAGAGGAGTACGCGGCGGGGTGCCCTTAATCTCTTCTGCCTTGGTCATTAAAGAATTGCGCTTTCCTGCAGATTTAATCTCAATTCCACTAATCTTTGTTTCCAGTTGGGAATTGTCCGTCTGACAAAATGTAAACATATAAAAGAGGTTTGTCAATTCAACAATAAAGGGCTTACTTACATTTAAAACGCATTTCAAGGGCACTCTGCTTTGCTCTTGGACTCCATGAATGTGGAAGTATTTAATTGCTTACAAGTTGTCTAGAAAACTTCTAAAGTTACTGACCCAGCGCTACTTTGACTATTTTCTACATAAGACAAGAGGTCTGAGACCTTAAACATTTATAACATGGAATATCTAGACATACATGCAGGTAAACATTGGTAAAGGCTGGTATAGCTTGTGGCAGCTGGATTTATATAGGTAACTTACGCTGTCAGAGTACGGGGCGCTAAAGTCTTCTGAAGTGTTCGAATAGGTGAAACCAGGCAACAGGAGGGGTGTTTGTGACTTCACTTGGTTTAATATGGGTCTGCAAAACATGAAATAAGCTGCAAGTTCAAGATAATAAAAAGGATGTGTTGTGTCAATTGCAAAGAGTTCAGTGTAAAGGGAGACTAAAACACATGCAACTGTATAGTGTGGCAACTAAAAATCCCAACGCAGACATGTTAAAAACAGAATCTTTGAATATATATAGATTCCAGGTTAAAAAAAATATTAACAAATACTGTATGTAGGGGGGGGGGGATATTGCACAGAGATATCATTCAGAACAGGGCTCTGCCTTAGACTGGATAAATCAGACTTATAAGTTTGCATGATAGAAAAAAAATAGCCGTCTCATGAAACATACTTTAGTTCTTCTGGATATTTGAGCACTGTGGTTTTTGCAAATGATCCATTCCAGAATTGGGCCACTTGGTTCCGAATCTGCTTGTTTTTATGTAGGAATATGGCACAAAGGAGGGGAGAAAGTGCTTCCAGGAGCTCGCTGTCAAAGGTACCATTGTAGCGAGAGCCAAGACAGAAAATTATCTCTCCGAGCAGCTTATCAAACTGGGAAGAGAAATATATAAAGAATTATAGAAATTTTACACACCAGGCAGAAATCAGATAATCGGGTAAAACGAAGAACCAAATGCCTACCTTGCTGCTTAGACTATTATACACTTTAGGAGACTCCGACCTAAAACAGATAAACAAAAAAAAGGAAGAGTCATACACCATCTCCACAGGTTTGCTCATGTTTTGCAGGGCCTAATAACTCCCGCACATACAAAAACTCCATATTTATTTTTTGTGTGTGTGTGTGTGTGGGGGGGGGTTTACTTACCTTCTATCAAAGAAGAGAGAGACTGGCTTGGTGAGCACCACAAACAACGTTCTGATGAGGGAAGGTAACATGATGTGGCTGATGCACGTTGAGAGGACTCCGATGATGGAGCTTCCCACTGATACTAGAGGTGAAGTGCTGGCTTCCAGCACTGACGAATCTGAACTCAGATTGTGGAAACATTCTATTACTTTAACCAATAACTTCAACAAGGAACTCAGGTTTCCTAAAGGCTCTTTCTTCCTCTTGGACCAATCAGTTGGAGTGTGTGGTGCTGAAATCAGAACGAGATAATTGTAAGGAAAACATTTTTGGGGAAGACCCTTTTCTATTCCAGCATGACTGCGCCCGGCGCACAAAGCAAGGTCCATAAAGACATGGCTGGGTGATTTTGGTGCGGAAGAACTTGACCGGTCGCACAGAGCCCGACCTCAACCTGGAACGGAGATTGTGAGCCGGGTCTTCTCATCCAACATCAGTGCTGGACCTCACAAACGCTCTACCGGAGGAATGGGAAAAAATTCCCACAGAAACGCTCCAAAATCTTGTAGAAAGCCTTCCCAGAAAGTGAAAGCTGTTATAGCGGCAAAGGGAGGACCAACTACATATTAATGTCTATGTATTTAGAATGTGCTGTGTGTTGATGCAATTACCTCAAACAGAAAGCAAATAAAAGGTTTACAGGAAAAAACAAAAAAAAAACACATTTTACACAATGCAGTAAATATTGGAAAGTAGTGAATCTTACATTTTGTCTTTGGTTGAAACTTTGTAGTGTATGGGGAAAAGTTGACACATTCTACAATTATTGTGATAACCTGAACAATTCTTTCCAACGATGGTAAACCCTAAAAAATAAAAAAAGACAAATGTTTTATTACAATAGTACAGGCTGTATTTGATCTAAATTACATAGCATGCTAAATTTATGATAAAGGTCATTTAATGAGTAGGATAAGGGCTCTACTTTTAAAGGAGATTATGTGCACAGGATCAGTGGTCCTTCAGGATGTAGGAGTAAAGACAAATGTTGGGTATTAAAGTAAATAAGTAAAGTCTCACCAAGGGGTCTTCCCCGAGCACAGAGAGGATTCTAGAGCAAAGTTCTTCACAGCACACATTCTCTTCAGTTGTTGTAACTAATGCAGCACAGCGGGCAAAGGATTTGTATAATTCCGACCAGGTCCGCATCAGAGTCTTCATGGTGGCCTACAATGGTACACAAGCTATAGTCACACCATACCGGCAAGCACATTTACTTTTCTGTTTTAATACAAAAAAATATTAAACATCTATATATATATATATATAAAAATATTAATTTATTTTATTACCTGAGGAAATGCTTGGATCGGGAAGATGTGACTAATGGGAAGCATTAAAGCATTATGCATAGCACTGAAGTTATGTTCAAGGGCATCACCTTGGTTTACTTCGTTGGTCTATTCAAAAGAGGAAAAATAAAGACAGCAAAATGTGTTAAGCCGTATTGAAAACAAGATGATTTCAGTGTAAAACCAAAAAACAGACAATTCAGACGCTGGCTTCTGCCTACAGTGGAGAGTCCAGGCTGTCCATGTAGCGGCAGAGAGATGTACCTGCAACACAGTCAGGGCATACCTGTACATCCTAATGGGCGTCTTGCCACAAGTTATAAGGATGTACAGGTATATTCTAATGGCACCAAAAACAGTTATCTACCCACAATAACTAGCTGTTCTTTATGACGATATAGCTACTTACTTGATTGATGCGTTCAATGAGAGGATTTATCAATACACTCCACAAACGCCACAGGTGTTCTTTGCTCTCAAGGTACTTGGCACTCTGGTTTAACTCACCAAGGACAGAGTCACTAAACGCCAAAGGAGAGGTAGGACCCGAAAGGACGTAGCCAACCAGAGTTTCAAAGTTTATGAAGAATCTAACAACGAAGAGAAACAAATTGTCAAAATCCAAAAAGGCAAGAATTGCTATTTTAGCTGCTTTTCCATACAAGAGTATCCACACCGGTGGATAACGCATCAGTAAAACTCTGGAAACAAGTATTACTGGATGAAACCCACCTCTCTCCAGTGACGCCGAGCTCCAATAGCTTTTCGCGAAAGTGCAGCTGAATTAAAAAGAGAGCTGGCGTTCCCTGGAAGTAAAATAGGTGGGATGAGTACAAAAAAAAAAAAAAAACTTCACAGCTATGTATATAGAGACACAAACAGAAGCATGAATTATTGGACAGGCATTTTGGGCTACAGTTTAAGCACAAAAGCCAATCAAAGCGCAGCAGGTTACTGGCAACGGTCTAAGACATTTTTTCTTACATTAAGAAGATCCATATTCGCCACCTGATATGCTGCAGATCCAAGTATTTTCTGCGGAAGTCCCTTAACAGTGCATTCCAGAAGGCTCTAAAGAGAAAAAATTAAAAGGTTAGCAGAAGAAATTAATATATTGAAAAGAGAATTCCAAAGTAACTTGAACACTTACCAGTAACTTTTCCACCTGCAGCCCATCAGACATAACAATGTTTTTCAGCGACTGAAGCAGATGGGTCAATACATCGGAGCTTTGGCGCTCTTTTTTGTTACCTAATTTTGAAGAGCAATAAAGTAACCTTATTTATAGAGGATATGCAGTGCAGGACCTGTAAACTGCCTGGAAAGGTAATTACTCCAAGTTTATACTCCACAAATAAGCCATTAACATGTTTTCTTACCCGTCTCCATGGTCGATTTCACAAATTCAATCATATCCTTCCAAATGGCACCAAGTACTACCCCTGAAATGGTGCAAAAGAGCGACACGTTACAGTTGAACTACACAGCCATTGTACTCACTTAATTTCACACTAAAAATGGTCCAGAGGACCCAAAAAAATGGCATATCTAGATTGGAAGTGCGCAAGCACGGCCGTCTATACCTAATCGTTTGGTTTGTCTTAGTCTGTCAGTTCTAGCTGTTAGACCATTGAACATATGCATTGTGTTAATTGTTGGCACTATATAAAAGGATAACATCTAGATGTGAATTATTTTTGTTTACATTGTGTGGCACAAGTGAAAATGCACCAATCACAAGTCACCAATATGATTAATAAGCACATAGAAAAAAAATGCTATCCTACATGGATGCTGCATGTATGAATCCCTTAACAGATTCGCCAGGTGTGCAGTATCACTCCACATCTTAGCTCAAAAAGGTACAACGATGCAATGAACTGCCAACCCTTTCCCATCCGCAAACAACAAGAATCAGCTTCCAAAGGAGGGAAAGGGACTGATCTGCTTAAATAAGCTGATAAACATTGCAAGCAGGAGAAAAAAAATATTTAAGAAATACAGGTCTTACCTGAGGCATCTTTCCCTATGATAATAAAGCCATCTTGCACACAGTTCAGTAGCGTGGCAGCATGTTTACAGAAGAAGGAAGAGCTACCAATAAGAGGGTGCTGGAGAGGCTCTGCAAGGAAGGAGCACACCGAATTATTAACTGGAGACAGGATAATTACCAAACACTTCAATGCGTCTGTCAGCGAGGTGACTGATAAATGACAAAGCAAGCCGTTTTCACTGAAATAGAGGAAGACGCACCTAAACTAAGCACCAGCTTGTGCTGGTTGGCAAATTGTGTCACTTCTGGGCCCAACAGAAAATGAAGTATCATTTCAACCCCCAGAAGATGAATAGACGGAAAAGCAACTGAAACCAGCACGCTAGAGTTCATGCTGTTTTTTGGGGTTGTTGGACTTCCAAAAGGCAGGGGACCTACGGAAAAAACAAAAATCACAGGTCAGAGTACATACTTCAATTAGGCTTATGTGTAAAGTATATTATGTACAAGGTATAGCCTGCACACATAAAATGTATATTAGATACCTTTTTGCAACGGTGTAGATGTATTAAGACTTTGATTTGCTCCGCGTAGCGGAGTACCTTGAGCTGAAGAGGACTCCGCACACAGAGTACTTTGAAGCAACGGTAAACACACCTTGAAGAAAAATTAAATAGAAACGATGACGAAGTCAATTTAGTACAATCTTAAGTTGCAAAATTGAGAACCTTAAATTTAGTTTAACCCCTTAATGCATTGTTTTCAATGGGTTTAGGGACCACCCATTGTCCTTAAAGGGTTAACTATACAGGTAATCAATAAACATGAACATTGCTGCATTCCTCCATTTTATTAAACTGAGGACATTACTTTTTGTTTGTTTCAGGGATCATTGATGCATTCAGGACCGCGTAAGCCAACATGGTGCATGTTTGCCAAAATGAAAAAGCCAAACTGAATACTCATTAAATGTTAAAATGCTTTTATTCCATCTAAATACTTGGAAAATGTATGTGTTGCTTACCAACACCAAGAAGTCAGACGACATTTATATATATATATGGGCATGCTACATGCATTTTGTATACAATACATATATTTTTTTTAATTAGGTAGCCATATAATGATTTTGGGGACAAACTTTTCTGTTAGTCAATATGCTGGCAAACATAATATGCAATGGGAACATCCACATTGAAAACCCACCTGCTCAAAGTGCGTGGGGAGCTGCGAACCAAGCTTTACCAAGAGATACCACCAGACTTCTATTTTCGTCAGAGCCAAGGCCTCCGTCCTCACGTGGATAGAGCTCAACGGCTGCATGAGTAGTTTCAGTCTCTTGGTGCTGCATAGTATATCTAAATCAGCAAACAAAAAAACAAAGAAGGTTTAGGTAAAAAAAAATAAAAAAAATTGAAAACGACAAATGAACATTCTCAAATGCAGACATTTCAGAAAAGCAGTCCATGGCGTTGAGCCCAATCTATGAATAAGCATTACAGGCCTGCATGTAGCAGCCCGGTGGAAACGTATTTACCTGGATTTAATGCAAAGTTATCAATAAGGCTTTTCCAGGCAATGAACGCAATTTTTTTCACAGCAGGTGACCCACTTCTAAAGCCCAACTCTTCCAGTTGCAGCAAAGAATTGATAAAGGTTCCACTGCGATGCAGAGTCTGGTAACAGATACATTTATTAAGTAGCAGAAGGAAATAAAAAAAACCTCATGTTTACACGCATTAAAAAAATATATAAAAGCATACATACTAACCTTTCCAAGTAGTCGGACGAACAAAGGCCAAAGTTTCAAGACGTAAGTCTCATTTTTACTGGAGAAGAGTTTCTGAAGTTCAGCAACAATTTTCTGTAGAGTAAAATAAGTCAGAAGAGACATTTTAAATGTAAGCTTTGCTACAACCTACCATTTAAAACACAGTCTAATGTACTTTGAGAACTTTTATACAGCCTTCCAAAATAAGAAATTAAAGTACCGACACAGAAGAGGCTGTCCTGCTTCTCCATGACCCGATATTTCTTGCCACTGATTGGCTGTTTAAAGCAGCCAACCAGTGACAAGAAAGCGCTCACACTGAAATTAATGGCAGAACTTTCAAACGCACACAACAATCTCATCACCGGAACGTGGAAAGGGGCAAACGCCAATGCAAGGTTTCTACAGAATACCGTCAACACCAACATTTTAAGGGGCCACATAGCTTTTAAATGCATTTGATGGTGGGAGAACCCCTTTTAAACCAGACTATGTTACATACAAGATATCACTAAAGGACAAACATACAGATAGTAACTTTGCACATTCGAACATCCATCATTCACACAAGTGAAACGGTCGGTCCAGTTTTAAAATGCAATGCACTTACAGAAGACATGAGCTGTTCCGTTACGACAGACACCTCCTGCTGTTTCTTCAGCAACAAAGGCAGACCGATCTCCAGTGCAGTCGCCCCTCTTAAACGAACTTTAGGCGCAGAATGAACTACCAACGGGATTATGAGTTTAGCCCATCTGACAGCCTCATCACCCATTTGTGTAGGTGCCTGTTCCAAAAGCCTGCAACACATCAAAACTGGTTTAAGCAAAACAAAACCATGGATGAGGGACAACCATTTCATCTGTACGCCTAGAAAGATAATGCCTCACTGTTAATATATTAATATTTCCGTGAAGCGGTTGATGGGGTATTATATATTCAGCTTCATCGCAAGAGGTAATGAATAAACAGCAAAAGCTGTGACTGATGTCCTGAAATGCGGAGAGTATACTAGCTGTCAAACTAAAATAACATTATTCAAGAGCATTAAAAGTGTGTTTAACTGCGTTAAAACTCGATAGAGAAAGGTTGATTTTTTTTTTATATAGAATATATGTAGTGATAGTAATAATGATAATGTGCACTAAGTAGCTTTTAGAGTACAGATTCTTACCGGATAATAACATTTAGTGCTTCATACTCTATGACAAGTGATTGAACTTCTTTATTAAGAACACTTTCTAATGTAGAAAGTATTGTGGGTACCTATTGAAAACAAAAAAGTAGTTACGAGTCTTCAAAATAAAACCGCCTGCTGGGATATCACACACAAATACAACGATAAAACAGTCCGAAACGATTCGGCCAATAACTGGCATCAATAAGTCATTCTGTTGTCATTCTGTTGTAATATTGAACAGTAATTTACCTTGTCAAGGATTGGGAATTGGACAATAAAATTTGCATGTTTACAATACAGTAGTATGAATGGTAAAATGGTTGCTATTAGAGTATATGTATTTACAATATATTAATTTTACTTTGGCTATTTATACATATCTTTTTATTTAATTTATTAATTCTTACCGCTTTCCCAACCTCCTCATGAGGGAAGCTCTGTTTTGAAATCACCCAAAGTGCTCGTGTGCATGTATTTTTATCGGTCCCGTTAACAGCAATACTATTTAATGTTAAAAGCAGATCCTTAATCTCGGGAGCTAAGATAAAAAAATACAAGTTATTGTCCATAAAGTCAAGGGAGCATTACACAAAAGAAAACAAGTACAGGGATTAGCTAATAAATTCCATATAAATTCACATTGGAACGAAAACGTTGTTGGTATAAGGCACAGTTCGCTTAACCTGACGAGTAAATCTGAAGGGTATGCAACATGCAGACCAACTGTGTTATAATAGTCAATGGGTTTTAATGCAACAAGGCAAGCTTTTTTTTGGTTAATATATATTTTTTTTAATATAGTAATTGTCATTGAAGTTGAATCCAATCATACTATGATGTAATATGTCTGTAAGTACTTCGGTACTAGGGAATTATGACCGTTCTTAGAATCTTTCATCCTTTTACAAGTATTTTGTGCATTACAGTTTAAAATAGGGGCATATTTAATGACGTTTGAGGGCCCCTGAAACATACCCATTTGCAATAATTACCTGATAAGCCAGAGGCAATTTTGTTGTTAAAAACACAAAATCCCAATGCCTGTAGTGCTGCGTTACTAAGATCAGAATTCTGGCTGGAGATGTGCGTCTGAGAAATAAATACGGTTATTAGCACACAGGAGTGGAAGCACCCCAACACTGCGTACCATCAAACTATTAAGCTACAAAGAAAAAAGCCAGACGTGCTCAGATATAATTCATGTATTTACCGGGGGAGAGACCACAAGCACAAACCTGTGCAAAAGTCAGAGAAATAAGCAACAGTTAGCATTCTATACCTTAAAGACTTTGCAAAGACGCGGGAACTGTCCTCCAACCAGAACAGTGAAATCCTTGCCATCTTCTCCACTTAGACGACTAGAAAACAAAAAGCCCGGAGATCATCGTCAGAGCCGTCTATCCGCTAAGCCGCGGACTTCTTTACGCTTTAGGCAGGGCTACTCACTTAGCGATGGAGAGATAAGCATCCGTCTGCTCCGCGTGCGAGGACGACGAGTCCTCCAGGGTTTCCAGCAGGGGTAATAGGTGCGAATCCTCGGAACAAACTGCAGTCATTTTTTCCAGCATTCTACATCAGAGCAAAGTAAGAGAACATTAAGACTTAATTGTGTTAAAAATAATCCATAAACGGGTATTATTAAAAGGCAGTAAAAGGATCACCATTCTCACAATTATTAATCTGCAGAAGATCTAGAACAAAATTTATTCTATTGATTTCCAAGGCTGGAGCGAGAAAGGCTCAAATTAAATTATGTGAAGTTTAATGTTTTGGTCTTTTTAAATTTATATGTTGTCCTTTTATAAACGCATCATGGGGGGGTCCTGCAGAACCCCGCTATATGGAATATATATACACACACACACTTACCGCCAGGCAGCTGCAGCCCTGACTCACACGCAGAAACTACTTCCACTGATTTTAATGAGCGCTACCCTCTTTCATCCAGTCAGTCAGCGCAAGAATAGTCTGAACACAGAGGAGGGCAGTGGTAAGGCTGCAGCTTCCACCTTAAAACCTTTTTCCCCAGTAAGCATCTCTCCTCAGTGGGGCCGTCAGGGACAGTAAACTGTCCCTTTAAAGACCAATAAACGACATACATATTTTATGGATTTGTCTGGCAGACTGGAGCTTAAAGCTCCAAGCGGTGGCAGATTTCACAGATGCCCAGAAGAGTCCGTCCCGTCACCAGACGTGGATGTGTCAGAACTGACGGCTTTAACTGCCCACCTAGTGGCATCTGACAGGGTTACGCAGCCCTAAAAGCAAACCCATTGGCCATTAAACACACTTTGTGACAGCGGCCCTGTCTGTTTACATCTCATTTACAACAAGACAGGAGTAGGCCTTTAAACAGGGGCCCTAGAGAGAGCCAATACTTGAGTGACACACAGTGCAGGGGCCCGCTCTCCTAAATAACATGCCATACGGGGCCCGCTCTCCTAAATCACACACGCCGTGCATCAAGATCGATTGATCCATGCTGCATTTGGTGAGGCTACAGTTTACAACTTTATTGATTTCGTTTATATATATATATATATATATATATATATATATATATATATATACACACACACACACACACACACACACACACAACATGCATTAGACTGACACGACAAAAATAACCAGCACCCTTAATAGATCAATGATCGACCATACAGGGCTGGGAAATGGATGAAGTGCTTTTCACCTATAACTCCTACAATGCTCAGCCACTGCTGCCTAACTAAAATGCCTACAAGCATTAGGAACCGGTAGGCCAAGCACCACACGATCACGTATGAAAAAAGGAAAAGAAAAAAAAAACCCACACACACAACATTGGTGGCCACGTAACCATAGCTGCTTCAGAACATCTTAGAAGTAAAAGGCTGTCACTTCTTCTATAGGCAAGTAAACCTGGAAGAGACTGACAGCTCACCCTGCAAAGACGTTCTGCAGCAGCTGAGGTAATTAAAGCATTAGCCTCGACTCATGTAGAGAGGGCACGTAAACATCATACTGTGCCAGTACGTGTATGATTTGCGTACCCCCAGCCCCTGATCACCATCCCCTCCATAAAATCCTCACCGTTTTCACTCATCAAGGGGAATCCGGCTACGGGAAGGGCTTGGCACGCTTCCCCCGAGGCCCTGATTATTCCACAGAAGCACCGCTTGCCTGACTTGGGCTGGCGCCTCCTGATTTACCCGCGCTCTGCTGACACCTCCCCCTCCATCTCCCGCTTCTAAAATGGCGCCAGATTGGGCAAACCGCACAGGGCTGCTAATCGAGGACGAAGCTGGTCGATGGCAGGCAGAAAGTGCGCAGGTTGCCGAACGCCGATGGGACGGAAATGTAATCGAATGCCGATTCAATCAATAAAAATAGATTTCTGAACTCAAAATTATTATGTTGTATTAAAATCCCTATAAAAGAACAAAAGCATCCATATACACACATACCTATATGTATATATATGCTGTATCATATATATATATATATATACATATATATATATATATATACATATATATATAATCTGCTGTATCACTTTATTTATTTTTTATTTTTTTTTTATTTATTTTTGCTACATTTAATATGTGACCTGTGAACGTTAGGCTTTTGAGTATTTTCATATTTGACTACTCCCAAATTTCACTTGCATATTGCTTTATGATACAAAATAGAAACTGATTTTTTCAGTCTTTTCTTGTGTTTCCTTTATTTTTTTGTAACAGTCTCCCGTAACCGTAATCACAAGAGTATTTAGTTGTCAATTGTATCTCAGTTCTCCATGACAACGTACTATAAGATAAAGTGTGCCGCCCATGTACGATGACAGGAATTGACATAGTAACATGGTAATTTATGTTACTTTGTTACTGAAAAATACTCATATTACATAATGTTTAGATTTTTGTAATATTTTCCCGTACAGGTGGGGCATTTCGAAGTGGCTTTGCCCCAGGGCCGGCCCGACAATGGTGCCCCAAGCCCTTTTTTTTTTTTTTTTTTTTTTAAAGCCAAGAAGAGAGAGAGAGAGAGGGCGTCGAGTGGTTTTATCTTACCAAGTTGTCAGTACCCGCTCAGCGCTCCTCTCTCTCTCCTCTGAGAGCCCTCTAGCTCAGTCTCGGTGCCGGCTTGTAATGATGAGCGTCGGAAGATGACGTCATTTCCGGCGCTCAGCATTACAAGCTGGCACCGAGACCGAGCAGGAAGACTCACCGCGGGACTGCTGAAAGGTAAGTACGGGGGGGGGGGGTAGATAATGGGGGGGTGGCAGGGAGAGGAAAGGTAGATAATGGGGGGGGGTGGCATTTTAAACTTCGCCCCAGGCGGCATTTTGTCTTGGGCCGGCCCTGCTTTGCCCCCTACCAAAATAGACATTAATGAATAGAGCGTAAAAAACCTTAATGTGTTTAAACATTTTTTTTTATTAAAAACAGATGAGTTTGTCAGGTATATGCACTTTTATTCCTATTTTCTCTGCTGACATCACAGCATGGCGATACTTTCTCTTTTGCTGGTTTAATAGCTTTTTAATTTTTTTCCCCATAATTTCCGTATAAAGTGCTGTATACAGTAAATGTTTTATAAAAACAGAATATTTTTGAAAGCCCATTTTTGATTTTGTACTAAAAATAAAACTCTTTGAAACAAAGTGAAAAAAATCATGACGTTACCGTTTTAGGTGAGGAAATGGGGTGTTTGTGAGGAAATTGATTATTTTAACAGTTTATTTAAAAAAAAATGTGTGTGATGTAGAAAGAAAACAAAATAAAAGTCAAAAGAAATGATTTATCTATTAGTGTTATTCTAGTCATCTTCTATTCACGCCAATCGCATTTCTCGGACAGAGTCTTAATCTTCACCATGAATTTTTCTTTCATTGGAAAGAATTTTGAGCCGTGGCTAAAGTTAATATAGAGAATAAGCAGTTTCCACGTTAGATGTTTTGCTTCCTTCATCTTCCATTTTTGACGGTGGATCCACCGCAGTGTATTTGATCTGAAATCCTCCTCCCGTGATGGAACCATCTGTAAGGAATTTTAATGTCATGACGTTCCCTAGAAATAAAACAATGGGTACGGTTATTACCGAGAAGGAAATTAAATATTAAGCAGTAACGGCTTTTCATAGTGAGGCCCTATGGGTTTGGAGATAGAGCTACATGAAATGTATAGAAAAAATGCATTGTATGATAAATAACCCATTATTTTCAGAGCTATGTCAGATGTGTGAGTATGTTTTAGATCAGCTCCACCAAATCTTGGTGGAGTGACCGTGGTAGATTCTAGGAGCGCAGAATCAGGCTGAGGTCAGGAGACTGGATTACCACCAAGAAGCAGAGAGAAGGACAAAGACAGACCAAGGGCAATAAGCGGAGATTGGGTACAGGATGGGGACAAGAGGAACCCAGGAGCTTAGAGGGCACAGGTACTCAGGATTAGAGCAATAGAGGTTTGTAAGTTTCGTACCAAAGAGACTTTATGATCTTGCAGGGATCATATTGGCTCTTAATTTGCTGGAGTGTGAAACAATGGTGTCCAAGTGTCCAATTTAAACAAAGGATCTTAGAGCTTAATGACCCTAATGCTGCTTAATGACCCTAATGCTGACCCTAATGCTGCCAACCAATAGCTCGGAGGTTTCTCTCCAGGCACTCTCTTTATACCTACACTGGACAGAAAGGGAAACCCAAAAGCAGAGGAATCTTTTGGCACTTAATAATGGAGCATTGTGGAGCATTGAGGTCAAGGTGTACTAGCTAATTAAGAATCCTGCAGCAAGAAGACCGGGCCAAAGGCTATAGCACAGAGGTAAAACAATGAGTTTGAATTCAAGGTGGACATGACACTGGTTGAGTGGAATGTAATCTAGACGTGGACCGTTTGCTGTTGGTTTCCAAAAAGCTACTAACTCCACTTAGCTGACAAGCCCCACAAAAGCTACATTCAGTTGGTCTACTCGGACAGAAGACACTCTCTCTGTATTTCACATCTGGACTCGCCTTATGGATGGCATTAGTCCAATACGTTGATGGAGGTTTTTCCTTTATAAAATACAAATGAACAGAAAATTGTCCGTGACATTCCAAAGGAGGACAGAACAAGCAATTAAGCTTTGCATGTTCTTAGTCAAGCTGATCTCTGACTCATTTGACTGATTGCATTTTAGTTGTTTCTATAAATTTGGGATAACACACCCATAACTCCTAAACATTTTTCGATGCAGTAAAGACTTTTCTAAACAGGATTGCTTGTGGTGGAAAAGGGATTCCTACAAAGGACCACAATTCCTTGATTTTATCAATTTACGGTTAAATCAAGGAACCCTCAGTGAGCGCTTTCATACAAACCGTATAGGTTATGCAAGATCATTGCTTGGAATTTTTTTTACCAAATGAGGCTTTGTTGGCATATAACACGATCTTCAAAGAAATGTCTTCCCTTTAAGGCATAATTATATTTGTCTACAATGCTATTTATTTTCCTTGCTGGGAATAACTATAAGGCATATCCTGCAAGGGTGTAATTAGTTTTGTTTTCTCTGTGATTACGATTAAAGAAAGAGTCATGTCTGTTTTCCCCTGTTGACTTACAATTGTCCCCCCTTTGGTCTATAATGTGTTTCTGGTTGAAACAGGTTTTTCTTCATTGATGACTAACAATCTAGACATTCCTATCTCTTTTAGTGTGTTTAATAAACTTTAATACATAAAGGCCTGGCTCGCAATCTCCGTTCCAGTTCATCCCAAAGGTGTTCGATGAGGTTTTGATGTCAGGGCTCTGTGGCGTAGTTCTTCCACATCAAACTCACCCAGCCAAGTCTTTATGGAGCTTCCTATGTGTGCCGGAGTGCAGTCATGCTGGAATAGAAAAGGGCCTTCCCCAAACTGTTCCCCCAAGGTTGGAAGCATACCGTTGTCATGCCCATTGCACATGTTTGGAATGAACTGGAACGGATATTGCGAGCCAGGCCTTCTCGTAGAACATCAGTGCCTGGACATAGGACTCCAGCTACCAGGGCCGGGCTGGGAATAGTGAGATGGCCCTGGCACATGAAGTCCGACAGCCACCAAGTGTGGCCAAGGGCTATCTATGGCAGGCTTTACATATTGTGGCCAGATGGCCAATATAGGTCTGCCAGGCCAGCTACACCAAGAGGCATTGGACATATTTCTTTAATCTGATCAAAGTATTTTATAGAATATCATTCTGATTTGCAGAGATAGGACAAATCCCGTTACTTATAACTAGTAAAGGTGTTGCTGAATATAACACTGTTGTAGCTAAATGGCATAAAGCATTCCTAGTACTGAAAACCCAAACCTTTTTCAGAATTGATTAATTATGTAAGATGTTGTTTCATTCATATGTTTTGCCAGGAACACTTGTGAACACTTTTTTCAAACGCTTTGTGACATGTGACACAAAAGAGGGTGCTGAAAAGTTGTCACAGAAAAAGAAAAGGCTTCCTAGAAGTATATCTGCTGTTTTATATGATGGTAACAAGTCTACTGTTTATTCGCTTAGCATACTAGAGAGGAACAACCTCTTATGAGAACATACTGTTTTATTTATTTTTTTTGAAATGCATAGCTATAATTTTCTTCCCTGTGTTTTAGACTACCAAACACCGTGCGTAGAAACGTCAGTATATCATCTTTATTACCTGTACTAATTATATCATCAGGAAGTTCATCACCGCAGTACCTGTAAATAAATACAAATTAAATTAAATCTTTAAAAAGGTTTACTAAAGTAACACTGATGTTTGGTCTAGGCAGTATATAAAAAAGTTACATTTATAAATAGTAAAAATCACGGGAACTGAAAATATTTAACAGGTTCTTCATACTATTAGAATTCACAGCAGCCGCGAATGTGCAATTGAATGGGTGGTTATTTTTTGTGATGCCCCCCTTCCAAATGCAGTAAGTACTTCCATCCCTATGGGCATGAAGCACTATTACTGATTTTAGTGGCAGGGATCGTTGGAGCACATTTCTCTTAATTGGTTTAAATTTCATTGATTTTTTGGTTGTTTTTAATTTAAAAAGTGACCCCAAATAATTGAACGTGGTATATATATATAAATATATATATATATATATATATATATATATATATATATATATATATATATACACATATACACTGTATATATATATATATGCATACACATTTTAAGTATCACAATCATACAGGCTCTTTCTTTCTTCTGTATGCTGGCCCCCTGTACCAAGACCAGTGACTAAAAGTTTGCATTACCTTCCCACTAAGCCATGAACATCATCATAGCTATCATATATCTCAAAGTAGTCAGACAGACAGTCCGTGTCCTCTTCAATGTCCATTTCCAGAAACTGAATGTAAATCCGCTGCCCGTAGTTTATTCTTATGTGCCAGTAGCAGATTTGATCGTTTTCATATTCATTGGGGTAACCTGGAGATTTAATGATTCTCTCCTGTTCCGTGAGTACCCCTCCACATTCCTTTACTAAAAAAATAAAAAAAATAGAAGATAATTAAGTATCATGCATCTTTATAGACATTTATCAGTTGCAGGGACACATACTATTTCCGGGGCAGTAGACCTATATGACACACAAATGTTTAATTATATTTATTAATATAAAGGCAGGGGTCAGACAATGGTCAATGGGTAGCAGATGGACTAAAAATAAGTCCAATGGTCGGTTAAGGTTTAAATAGGAATGACGGTGGACTAGATGGGGCTGAATGGTTCTTATCTGCCATGAAATTTTATGTTTCTATGTAAAATGGGAAGGAATGAGAAGAATGACCATTGATCCATATCTACTTGTGTACAGAGCCAAACCAATACAGGTTAAAAAGTATGTAGCACATTGAATAATTCCTTATTGATAAAGAACCATTATTTTCCACCATAATGGCCACAGGAGCACTGATGAGCAGAGGTATTTTTGCTCATTTTCTAGCGAGATCGAACATTTTCATCCACCTCCAGACTTTATCTATAGATCCAGAACACATGGAGGTCTTCCTAGATGTAAATCCAGAGCCCAGCCTCCATCAGCGCATTCTACAAGAAGAGGAGGCTGGAGATTCTTCATATTCACAGTATTTTACTATGTTTAGTTTACTTAGCCTCCGGTTACCTGTTTGTAGGTAAGGATTTTTTTTTAAATTTAAGATTTCGACAAATTATTGCTATTTTATTGTATTTTAACTAATGTTTAGGAATGTCACCATTTTTATTTGTCACGTTACGTACTGAATGCTTATACATACATATACTCACGTACTCTTCATTGCTGTGATCACTGACATCATGCTTAAAATGAACTATGATGCTAAAGTATACCTGGTTTAATCATTTTCATATTGTATTTGTTTCATATTATTTTAATAAGGCATACTTATTTTGATCTTAGTACAATACCATTTGGGTTGTAGCAATAGGCATCCCATCTTTCACTCTTGTTTAGCCGATAACCGTAATCAACAATGCCCTTTTTTCCAAATCCGCAATTGAATGTGGGCTTTACTATAGGGTAGCCAACTCTTCCTTTGTGTAGCCAGCCTGCAGCGCATA